>NC_043986.1:31042783-31342783 GCF_902150065.1 Myripristis murdjan | reverse complement strand
CTGCCTCATAGACATATACAATAACTTTTGGGGAATGAGCCAAAGAAAACCTCAGTTGCATGGCTGATATACTTTGCCTCCCCTTCATTATGTTGTTGCAGCACAAAGTAGCTTTGCACCGCTTGATTTTCCGGAATAAAACAACAGCCACAAGAAACACTGCTTGTGTTACAGGGTCCGTTTTGTTGCTGTATCCAACCAAAAAACAACTTGAATGGGTGACAAGTCATCTGTGCGGCTTCTGAACTTGGAAGAAGGAGCTTGCGAGGAGTGCTTGAAGGCAGCACCAGACACCAGCAGCCAAGTCATTTCAGAGCAGCACTCCATATGAAATGAAAACAAATGCTGGCAAGACGTAACACATGCTGTAACGTTTTTCCGAGCCAAAACCAAACGGAAGGTTTCAGTAGATTGCTCATTGAGGTTTGCCTTCCTTACAAAATGCCCTGCAGAAACTGCAACTTTTGTTGAATGAGTTACATGAAACATCAGCTGCATGGCTGATGTGGATTTTCTCCTTTTCATTGTGCTCTTGCAAAGGCTGGGTTGCATCAACAATTAACTGTGTCAAAGATTAGTTCTAATCAGGGTTTAGCAAAACCGGGTTTAAAATGAGTAAATCCACATTTAAAATGAAGCACTATTGCACAAAAAAACTAGTCCCGGTTTAGTAAATCCATGCTTAGTGGTTTAAACTCAAATAGTAAGTTCAGTGCTTTTGAAAACAAGATCCAGCATCACTGAGCTAGCATGTAAATATCATTTTAATAATTATAAATATATTAAAAAATATAAAAAAAATATAATATAATGTAAATAAAAATATAATATAATATAAATAGCTTCTTTTTTCTTATTTTCTGGTAACATTTTTGTAATTTTCTGGTAATTTTATTCCCAATTTTCTGAATTATTTTTTGTTTTGTTTCACTAATTTTCCAGTTAACCAACCAGTCACCTCATTCTCCATGTTTCTGAAAGAAATCAAGAGAATTTGCTCAGGTTTCAGATGGTTAAAAGTTAAACCTGCTCAAGTTTAAGTTTTACATTAATACCGGATCATAGTTGAAATTGGAGTAAGACGTTTTGCTTTAACAGGATTAAATTTAATCTAGCTAAACTAAACGGAGGTTTAAGGGGAATTTTAGATGTAGCCTAATCCTTCTTCATATTTATCCAGTTTCAAAGTTTGGTGCAACAGAATTTCCAGGCACTCTTGCATGGGGAAAGACGAGATTTCATTTTGGTTAAAATGCCTTTATTCACATGATATGTTAACAGATTAAAAAAAAAGTATAAAATACAGATTTTGATGGTAAACCAAGATTTAATGTAGTTAAAAAATTAATCCTTGTTGGTGCAACCCAGCCTTAGCTTCATAAATATAGAGCAGTTGTATACAGCTTCCAGAAAATCCACTTTTCCTGCAGGGTTTATTTTGCATGTGAACATGAAGTCCTATTTGCGATATTCCAACATGGAAATAGGAGCTTATGGGGAGCACCTGAAGGCAACATAACTCCACTTGAGTTCATGGCTCACTTCTCAGACTTGTCTCCAGCCCACCTAACATGGCTGCAGCATGGCTCGGCTCGGCGGGAGCCGAACTAATTCAGCCTGACATGATCCCCGTTGATAAGTTGTCAGAATGCGGCTTCCTAATCGGCCTCAGACATATGTCATTTGGGCTAAGGATCATTAGCGTGCCCTCGGGGGGGAAACGTGTCATGCAGTTGAGTCAGTGATGATTCAGAAATGAATACCCTTCCCTCGTCTTGCCTTCCCACTCCATTCCCAAAGGTAGAGGAGAGGGGAGCAGGGAGAGCCGGGAGAGCGAGATACTATATGGAGACAATGAGAGTCATTTATCTATATTCCCATATGTGTTGAAAGCTGAGAGATGCTGAGCTGCTTGGCCAAAAATTGCGTAATAGATGAAACATGCGTGCCATATGTTTTTAAAGACGTTTGCAGGCGAGGTGTTTGTCGCCGTACATTAAAAATGCCTTGCGTACAAATTGGTCGCGGCACTGCGTGATAGATAAGCCCCGGAGAGAGAAAACAATGTCTCCGAATGAGCCGTGTTTCATTGCCATATTGTTGCATCTGTGGTCACACATTTCCATTTCATTTTTACACACAGAAAGACAGACAGACCGGGAGGGAGGGAGGGAGGGAGGGAGGGGTTTCACACTACCACAGAGATAATCAAAAACGATTTTTCCAAAGACGTTTTGCGGTTGTTTTGCTCCTCCATATCTGATCTGATCTCTCTCCTTACACCTGTCTGTTGAGGTGAGACCGCATGCACACACACTCAGAGGTCTCAGATGAAATACACACACCATTGAACTTGCCACAAGCGCCGTTAGCACACACTCCTACTACCCAAGTTGGAAGGAGGAGGGAGGATGGATCAGTGGTAGATTTTTGCTCTGTTCCACTGGCTGCACACACTATTAACACTTGGACTGTATTGTTTCACTCACACACACACAGGCGCTCTGAAAAACACACACAGCAGTCAAGTCTCCATTGGACATTGAAGCAAACATTGCCTTCCTGCTTTCCATCTCGCCACAGGGCATAGAAGTGGAGTGCTACACAAGTTTGCCAGTCAATGGGCAGAGAGAGGGAGAGAGTGATATGAGAATCTCTTCTCCCAGAGCTGCTGTCATTAACTCCGGTGCTTACACAGAACTTGATGAATGGTAACCTGCTAGTCATAGCTGCTCTAGGGATCCAAGTGAGTCGCCATCCGTCTTTCCCCTTTTACTTTAAAATCCGGCTCCATATACGTGCTTCAGTTGCATATACTTTCAAAATGTGGTAGCATTATTTCCACCTGTGTCCCTAGGTGTTGATTTATCAAGAATGCTGAGGTGTAGTACTTGGTGTACAAAATTTTGCCACAGTTTCTCAGTTTAGCTGTTGATTTATGGATAATGTAAATGGGCACAGCCGCAGTTACGTCAGTTTGAATGCACTGCAGCTAATGTGCGTCACGCAGTGGCGTCTGGCACTAGTCTGAAACACAACATGGCTTTTCGCATCAGAGACAGCCACTTTGGGGAAGAAACACCATTAAAATCAATACATATGTGTTTGCAAGGCAAGCTTTTGTCCTTGTTTTCACATTTTTAGTGGTACAACTTGCAACAAGCAGCAGCTGCCGAGAGCAGCGCAGGCAGATCTTTATCCTCAAAACACAGGCTGTTGCTCAGCTCTGATGGTCCCAGAGGAGTGGGGGACTGTCCCGAGACCACAGCCAACACCAGTGGTAACGCAACACCTCTGAGCTCTTCATGTGTTGTGGATAAATATCTTTCATAGGAGGAAATACATTTCTAATTTGTCATGCCTCCAGCTTTGAGGTAACAGGTCAAACACTCACCTTACACACAGACCCCCACTGTATCCATGTGAAGCAGGCTGGCTGTGGCATTTTACGTTGTAAATTGATGATGTTGTAATCAACTTACTTCATCAGGTCCCACTGAGACATAAGTCTCCTTAACAGGTTAGCACTGGCCAAATTTGTGGCCAGATTGTGGCCAAATTTATGTCCACACACAGCTGAAATATGATATCAATGTAACCAAGATCCACGGCGGTAACTAACAGGCGCAACTTCCTTTGCCACACCAACCACCAGTTATGATAAATCAGATTTATTGGGTCTGTTTGAATGTCTTTCCAGTCCATCCTTCCATGTTTTTGCAGTTCTACATCGAGGGCATACACAATTTGTCCTGTTTGTGCATGAAACCACCCTGCAAATCCTCAATAAATCAGGCCCTGAATGTTCAAGAAGAAATTTCACCTCTGCTAAGTGACAGTGTTCGAGGCTGAGAGGCACTGATGACAGCTAACATTGGAGGATCACCTATAATTTTCTACAGCAGTTGGAAAAACCTCAGTTTACCCCACAGCCACATCTGAGCTGTGCGGCAGCTTCAGTCCAGCAGTTTGTTTTGCCTCCATTCTTTCTGTTCAGACAAAGACGTCGAACAAGCCGGGCACTTTGTGTTCTGTTTGGGCGCTTCACTAGATTGTACTTTTTGTCAGAGGACCTCAGCGGCAGACAAAGTCACCCATGGTTGCTGACTTAATTTCGTCTACGCGCGTCTTTCAGCACCACTTAAAGCCTAATTTAAACTTTACTGCAATGGCAGGGAAGTTGGCTCTTTTATAGTTTGTTTTTCTCTCTTCCGGACCATTGTGTTTGTCCAGTTAGAGGAAAGATAGGCGTAGAAGAGGGGAAAAAAATGACAGTAGCAGAATGGACAGTCTCATTGATGGGAATTGTCAACGTGCAGTGGTTAATCATCCAAAACAGCAGCTCAAAGCCTAAAAGTCAGGCTTTACACGCCTGTTTTCCTCAGAGGACCCTGGAGAAACAAAGCTGCTGCAGTTGTTTCTATGTCATTTGGTCATACCCTTTGTTTTCACTCTTATGATGTAATAAGTCACATTTCTTCATACTTCATACGACTCATTCACACTTAAACCTCTGAAACCCATTATTTCTTCTTTTTTTTTTTAACAAAAATGATCCCTAATCCCAACATCAATTTTTTTAAAAAATATTTCACAAGATTTAGAATTTTGAAAATATAAAAGATTAATATAAATTATATATATTATAATTTAAAAATGGCTGAGTCCATGCTTCCCTACAACAAAAATGCATCTTAATAGGCCAAAGTAGTGACTTTAAAAAACAGATCTTTTTAATCAAATAAATGCAGTTTCATTCAGGTTTCAGAGGATTATTAATATGATCTTGAAATGCGTTTGGTTGGTTGCACTGTGCTTAAAACCCCATTTACTCTATTCTTGTTTATATCATGTTTCCTTTGCTGTATCCTATTAGTATTTTGCTGCTGCTTTATTTAAAGCCGCTGCATTTATGCCTTATCTCATTTATATTTAGTCATTTTGCTGATGCTTTTATCGGTGAGCAGGTAAGAGGGTGTCAGTGTCTCGCTCAAGGACGCTGATGCCGGCATTGAATCTAAGAGAGAGACGGAGACGGTGCAGTCAACGCTCGACAAGTGTTTTACTTCAGAGTTTAGGGACGGGAACGCTGTGAAAATATTGTAAAGATGCTGAAAATTCATCATCTGACATAGTAACTCCCTCTAAACCCACAGATGCAGGGTGATTAGTTCCACATCGCTGGATCTACACTATTGGAATATGAAAATAAAGGTCATTCTAACAGCAGCGGGAACATGAACTCACAGAAATCACACACATACACCCACACATACACACACACGCACACACACACACACACACACACACACACAGACAGACACCTCCATTCCTTATGTCAGTGTTAATTTCCAGGGTCTTAAACACGGTGTTCCTTCCACACCATTAACACAGCAGCACCATGCTCTATTACACATTACCCATCACTCTCTCTCTCTCTCTCTCTCTCTCTCTCTCTCTCTCTCTACCTCTCTCTCTCTCTCTCTCTCTCCCTCTAGCTCTTTGTCTCTCTCTCTCTCTCTGTCTCTGCCATGGGAAACTATTGGCTTTGAAAGGGGAACACTGTGGCACCTATTAATTATGTTGGGTGCTAACTGCCAAGTCAAATTGTGTATGTGTGTGTGTGCATGTGTGTGTGTGTGTGTATGTGCACGTGCTCACATCTGTTTACCTGTCGTGAGTGAGCTCTTTTGTGAAGGTGTTGCACACATACACGCTGCACACACAGGCACACTTAACTCAATCACCTAATGGTCAACTGCAGAGCCAGATTTTAGCAAGTGCAGACAGGACTGACATGCACACACACACACACACACACACACGATACTGGGCCTGAGAGGGAAAGGGACAGTAAAGAAAAGGTGAGAAGGAGAGAATAAAATAAAGGGTGCGAGGTGCGAGGGTGAGAGTGTACAACAAAAGGGAATACAAAATAAGAGATGAGGGAGGGGGTGAACACAGGAGAGAGAAAGAGCTTATTGCTGCTTAGCAGAGGGCATCCAACATGAAATTAGACAGCACAGAGACGCGAGCGGGACGGGAAAAGAAGGAATCATACTCACACCTCACACAAGAGCACAACTGTACCTTACCACACAATCATACAGCAACACAGATGCCTACACACAGATTTTGGTGTGTAATCGCCCGCTGAACACAGTGGTTTCAGTGCATGCAAGCTTTAAGGTGCATGTGATATATGAGCTGTGGTAGTGTATTGCTTAAAGAGACCCTTTTTCACCCAGACCTGATGTACAAACCTCCTTTTTGGCGAGCATCCACCCCTCTGAAGTGTCCTTGGAACAAAGACACTGAATCCCTACCAGCCAAAAGGGACACACACACAAAAAAAGAATTTCCCTGCAGGGAGCCATGAATTACCACATTGTTATCACTATGTTCAGGCTCTGATTCAGTCTTGACTCCTTGAACAGTGATTTTCCCTTAAATTTCCCCTTAAGTAGATTAAAAAACAAACAAACAGACAAAAAAAAAAAAAAAAAAAAAAACTCTCTATAGTATAGGACAATGTTACATACATATTGTTTATCTGCTGGTTGCAGCTTCATTAAAGCTCCATCACTCTGATACTGAGTGAAATATCCCAAGCCAGGATGCCAGTGTTTTATGGCTGCAGCATCACATTAAATAGAACATATCTCCATGTCTTGTGCATCATTTTATACACATTTCCCTGGCATTCAGCAGCACATATTTGGGATCTCTAGTAGATTTTAAAATAAAGTTCTGTGGGTGTGAATAATAATATAATAATTATAATAAACAATAAAAGAATATTAAAAAAAAAAAAAAAAAAAAAAAACCTGAGAGGGATAGACTTCAGATTTCTTGTTTTTAAATGCTATAAGCATTTAACCCTTGGACTTGAAATTATTAAAAAAAAAAAAAATAAATAAATAAAACATGCAAACAAAATTAGTAAGATATAAACAGAAAATTAACTGTAAATTACTTAAAAGAGCTTGAAAGAAAATATTTTATAAAAATTCTAAATATGTACTTAAGATTAAATTACTGGAAAAACTCACATATTGCTTCACATTTCTCTGAAGCATTGAGTTACATCTACTTACATCATTTGTTTCTACAAGTAATTTTCATTGCAAACACTGATGGCTGCTGAGGCTATCTTAATCCACCAGAAATGCCCTCACTCAGGCAAGCGTCTGTCCTGCAGAAGTGTCCTTGAGCAATACACTGCATGTATTGCTCCATGGCTGGCCCTGACCTCTGACCTCTCTGTGGCAGGAGGACGGGGCAAAAAGACAGGAGATCAGTCACTGTCCAGTGGTTGAGAGGTAGACAATTCTCAGTGGGATGTTGAAGACAGCTCTGTGACAGTCTAGTCTTTTGCAATAGCCTGTGGACATGGATGAGCGCTTTAGGGAGCAGGAAAACAGGCAGTGACACACATGCACATGCATGAGTATGTGCTGCGAGGATTTCCAACACGAGCTGTCCTTAATGATATCATTAGGCAAAGTCTCCTCCACTCCCTAGTGTTACGACACCTCAAAGAGAGCTTCATTAGAGAGCAACACACATCCTCCACTGTCTGTGGTTTAGTCTGTGTCTGCACATACATGCACGGGAAAGGCAATTTACATAATGAAATTTTCCATATAAGCATGTGTGAGTCCTGGTGTGCATGTACGTGTGTGTGTGTGTGTGTGAGCGTGTAGAGGTAAACCAGCTTAGATTGAGACCAGGCGGTGAGAGTCCAGATAGATAAATGGGAGATTGATGTCACAGAGGCCAATCACGGTGCACAGATTGGAAATTCCTCCTCACCTCTGTTCCTCCCTCCTACCCTAACTTCCATCTTTCACACTGCCCCTCCAATCGGAAAAGGTCGCACACACTCTGGAGAAGTTCAAATTGTTTCAAATGCAAAGCTTGGTCCGACATCTGGAGACGAGAACTGCTCCTTATCGCTCACTGGAGGACTGGCCTGAGATACTAAATTCATTTCCAACCCTCCTTTTCTGTGCAAGCTTAGAGAAATGCCACGGAAGTGAAATAGCTCCACCCACCTTGTGCCACCCTGCCCCATCCTACCCTTTTGACCCCTTCCTAAAAATGCCTTTCACTGAATCAGCCTCTGCAATGTCTCATTCCTTCAACCGCAGTTGTCGATATTAAGTGAATGTATAGGTTTGTACATGTGGCAGAGGGGTGCGGTTAAAACACATGTCTGACTGTGGCATGTGGCACACACACATACACTCACACACTTACTTATTTAGTAAATATGCAGCATATTGGGAATGGAATGTGTTGTAAGTTGATAAGCGCATCTCTGCCAAAAGATGTTCGAGGAACGAGGGAGGCGGAGGGACGGTATGATAAGAATGTGTCTCTGTGAGATGATGTGTTGTTTTCTAAGTATGTGTGTGTGCATTCAATTTTATTGGCTTACATGGTGGTTATATACTTGTGCACATGGTATAGCGTCTTCTCGGTTGGATGAATTTCTGCATTAAAGGATTATACCAGTTATTTTGAATGTTTGGCCCATTTACTACACTTTTCTCACATTTTACATTGCAACAAACCATTTTGCAAATCATGGCGGGGTACTAAAGATTTCACAGCATATAATCCAAATTCAATGCAAACTCAATTTTTAAATTTGAATTTTTAGTTGATACTCATAATGTTCTGCTTCTGCGGCTGACAAAGTGGTCACCATTCATAAAGCACATAACACAACAGTGCTGCTGCTTTTAGGAAAACTAATGGGGACGACTTTATTACAGTGATGGAATACTGCTGTGAAGAAAGATTGAAGTCTCTGAAAGTTCATTTTCATATCGTGGTGGAATGAATGGAAACCAACGGCAGGATAAAATGGAGGAAAAATGATGTGGCAGTTCTAAAATAAGACTGCATGTGGACAAGATTAACATGAAATATATACATTTTGAGGATATTACACTAAACATGCAGAATCATTGGTATTGTCCTTTAATGCATATGTGCCAAGCCACATGCATCTCCTGTAAGTGCTTGCAAGTGTGTGAGCACGTGTGCGTGTGCGTGTTCATGTGCTCACGCGCACAGCTGTTATATAGCCAAACCGCAGCCGTGTGGGTCAGGATGGGCTAAGCGTTCTGAAGAGAGGAAATGAAGACAAATGAACACGGAGGAGCTAAACATTCTTCCAGTCAGCTCCATATTACTTACCCCTCCTCCTCCTCCTCCTCCTCCTCTTTTCTCTTCCCTCCCTCCACCAGAGAAATATCACAAAGCCACACACACTGAGCGCCAGAGCAGTAATGAAAAGTGCAAAAGCGTGGCACTTTTTGTGCTACTTTCACATCACCGGCAATTAATTCCAAGGCGGCGTCTGGCAGGGCCCACATTGCTATAATACTAACGCTAAAGCCAGCAGCGCATGGACGCATCCTATAAATTTGAATCTATGTCAGTGCACCCCTCCACCGCAACCACCACCCGTCCACTGAGGTGTGTGTGTGCAAGCTTATGGCCTTCGAGGCGCCTCGGAGAGAAAGTTCAGTTTGATGGATAGGCAGCTGACGCCGAGCTTTGATTTTCTGAAAATAATACAATCATATGCTACATTCACCTTTCAGGGCCATTAACGGGGAGAGAGAAAGAGGGGAAAAAGAGTGTGTGTGGAGGAGAGGAGACAGTGGGGGACAGGTTTTAAAGTGACTGTTCTGAAATACAGATGGCCCTTCTAATAGGCTCTATTTTGCTCTTTACTCCCTCTTTGGACTGTTGTGAGAACAAGTGGACCGAGGAAGAGGAGGAAGGGGGAGGAAGAGGTAGGGGAGGTCAGTTTTCACAATGACAGTGTTCTGTTACTACTACCCACACCCCAACGCACAAACACACTCACTCACACACACACACACACACACACACACACACACACACACACTTTTTCCTTCTAGTTGGCTGGGAGGGAAGCCAGGCGAAGAAAGGGAGGGAGAAGAAAGAGAAAATGAAGTGATTTGTGGACATATCGATCGGCGGGTTAGGGCTATTGATCAGAGAGCGTGGAGAGAGATGGAGAGGAGGAGGAGGGGAGGTGAATGATGGAGCGCTTTGTCTGGATGGGAGAGCTGGTGGCGGGGGGTTGCCCCCCATGAACCACTGGAAGGCCCGTGAGGTTCATTATGGATGGGTGCAAAACTAGGGCACCCACAGCTCAGGCCGGCGCAGGCCTCTCTGTCAAAGAGCCTTCATCAACTCCTCTTCATAGGGTGATGGTTTGGCTTCAATATTTCCTCTAGGACCTTTTCAGCCGGGCACATCAATATTAATCTATCGGCTTTAGGAAAGATAATGCCCTCTCCCTTTTCAATCTCAAACTCACTTCGAAATGGAGACATTACAAAGGATCTCCTGTCCTATTTTTCTTACCCTCAGTTTCGCTTTTCCCATGTGGTGGCACTGACTGGCAAAAAATAAATAAAATAAAATAAAATAAAAAACGTAACCTAGTTTGCTGTTTTTCCTACTTTAAGCAGAATTCAACACGCTTTTGCCTGCAGAATTGGTCATTTCTTCTCCAACCATCCTTAGTTTCCCTCCAGTGACAAAGGCAATGAAGTCTATGGGCTCCTTGTCGTCATTAGGCATAGCGATGAGGAGCATATGGATGAGGCTGCCTCCCTTTTATCCAGTGCAGACCAGCTCAGCACTCCAGAGCTGCCGCTTCCTGGCTTGCCTTCCAAGCTCTCCCCAGGTTGCCTCTGAGTCCCATCCTGCTGCCATCTGCCACTGACTTGGGCCTCATCCAGAAATCCAGAAACCACTGAGCCTCCCTCCTACAGTGGAAGCCAGCATGGAAGCCCAATTCCTCCGAAGCCCTTTACTTTAAAAGAAATTGCCAATGGCTTGAGCCCCCTCCTGGAGGAAAGACCAGTAACACTGCATTCACGTCAAATGGTAATAACTGTTGGAACGGCCTGCAATTCAAAGAGCTTGACATGTTCAGATTCATTTGAAGCCATCAAATGCTAGACCCTTTTTCTTTGGATGCTCCTTTGTCCACTTTTTCACACATGCATGTTATGGCCTGCCATGACATTTTATAAATTGTAATCAGAAAACAATTTACAAGATGAAAAAATATTTATTTTGTTCATTTTATTTGAAATGAAAGTAACATTTCCTACACCTGACTACAGGTTTTTCCTTTTAGTTGATGTCAGTATTCTAAGAGTTGGAGAACATTATTCTCTAGTAATGCTTAAAAGCTGAGGTGAATCATATTTTCTGGTAGGAAACTTGTATCTATCTTTATGTCTTTCCCATATTAGATGAATTACACAAGACCTGTAACTGTCCTTCTCTCACGTCCGCCATGCTGGAACAGGCATTGCTGCCCAATTTTCTCCTCCAGCACCTCTAATTTGAAGCAAATCAGCAATGGCCTGGGTCCTCACCAACATGATGGTCCTTTTCTCTTCGCTTGGGTCCAAGCGGCAGCCGTCATGGCCACCCAATTTCCTCCACCGTTCTCTCTAGGAAACTGGAGTGCTGTGTTGTGGAAATGAGGCAGAGAGAGGGTGAGGGAGAGAGAGAGAGAGAGAGAGAGAGAGAGAGAATGTGTCCTAAACCCCAAGCTGTGGTAACACTGACGGAGAGGCACATTTTTACCCTCCGCTATTCCAAACCCTTGAACACAAGCACACACACACACACACACACACACACACTCACACACACACGCACAGACACACACTTGCAGCAGACACTTCTTTTTTATATGTGAAGTGAAAGGAAACGCAACGCTGATGAAACACTTTGGGATGAGAGATGGAGTGTGAGAGCGGAGAGTGTGTGAACAAGAGAGAAAAGACAGGCGTGGAGAAGTAGAGATGACGTTTGCTTTTGGTAGTTTGGTGCCATGTGTGCATATGTTCACGTGTGTGTGTGTGTGTGTGTGTGTGCGTGTGTGTGTGTGGCATACGTTCTTTGCATGTCTGTGTGGATGTTCTAGTTCTTTGTTGGCAAGCAAATCTTCCCTCACACTCCCACACAGTGCCTACATGAAATTACTAAGTGTAAAGAATAGCGTGGTGCGTGCGTGTTTGTGTATTTGTGATATGGACACCAAGTCCAGCTACATACAGGATCCATGAGTGGTATCTGGGAGGTGACAGCGAGCTCCGATGACAGGCTCCAAGATGCGAACAAAAGACCTCCCTGTTGAGCCTCTCCTTATAAAACTGACTTAGTTGAATAATTGAATGCGGGAGTGCGGTGCAGCCATGCTGGTATTCTTCATGTATATTGCAGACCAGCAGTAATCCGTTCCTGAGGAGCGTCTCCCCCAGCCTGCTGCTGACTTTGTGCAGGAGATGAGAGGTGACAGAATAGGGCTCTGTCACCAGTGCCTCCATTATTGATAAGTTTGAGAGGAGGGAAACTGGAAGAAGAGAACAGGAACAAAAACAGGAATACTGCTGTGTGTCACTGAGGCCATGAAGTTAGTTCATTCCCAAACTCGCCTTCTCTTTGCTCTGCTCAGAATGACTGCACACTTCTGCGGGAATTTGGCTTTAAGGTGGGTGGGAACAACAATCTCTTTTTGACCAAAACAATTCTGGTTCTTGAACTGGTTCCAACCAGTGCTAACTAATGAACTGGCACGCATTTGTTCCAGTTTGGAGTGGAACCATTGCGATGGAAGTGTTGCTGCGTTGCTGGCCAGTGACTCAGCATTGCTGTGGCTGAATTCAGCCCCAGTCTGCTGGTTTGCTTGTGTTTTGGAATCTCTGTACTTCAGTTTTTTTTTTTACTTGTTGATAATTTGGTGATGGGTTCTAATGAAACCGGCCTTCGCCAACTTTTTCTTGTATTCCCCTCCCCTCTTTTAATCATTTTATTTTTATCATTTTATTTTATTTTGTTTTGTTTTTATTTAGAAAATAGATGTTTTTCAAACAGAACATCCATTTTGAAGCTTTTATTTTGGTCGCTAGATAGGATTTGTGGTGTGGTACATTATTTGAAACTTATTTGCCTCTACTCTGGACTGCAAGAACTAGTAAAATTTTGTTTCCTAAGTAGTTAATTTCTTGAAGGACAGTCACATCAAGTCAACTGTATCATCTGCCAATCTCTTCAGCATCCACAACCACTTGTCAGCCTAAGCCTCCCCAGACAGAACTCTCCAAGAGTTTCCCTGGCCCTGTGACATTAGTTCATTCCCGCACACTGCTTGGTTTTGATCTGCCTGGTGTGGTTATCTGTGGTTTACTGAAGTAGAGCATGGCACTGTTCACACAGCCAGGGTTAGAGGTTCCATTCCCCTCATGGCAAAATGAGTATTGCGAGGCACCAACACTCCCAGGGTTCAGGGGTTCAATTCCTTGTACTGCCTAGCTTAATGAGTAGAGCAAAGCACCACTAACATTGCCGCAGTAATGATTTCTACACTTTTTTGTGGCTCAGTAGGTGGATCAGTGCATTAACAGCTAGGGTTGGGGATTCTGTTCCCTGTGCAGTTTAATGGGTAGAGGAAGGCAGTAGCCCTCATCTTTTTGTGTAGCACTTTGTTTAATGTAGTTATAAAGGAGAAAGGTGGATAAACTTCAAGGTAAAAAAAAGAAGTTACAAAAAAGACGTAAGTGGAAGACTATAAAATATGGTGAAAGAAGGTTATACACACCCACTCTAGGGGTCCTTTTCAACACTTTCATCTATCAGAGGGCATACTTTCCTAAATCACAACCAGCATTGGTGCATTAGATTGTGTTTGTTTTTTTTTTTTTTCTTCAGCACCACCCTGGGTTCAGTCTCACAACCTTTGGTGTCAATGGCAAGAATGTGAATATGAATATGAATTCATTGAGCCATTTGAGAAATGGCTGGACCAGAGGATTTTCACACAATGAGGAAGAGTCATTATTTTCAAAAGTTTACAGATAAATCCGCTGTGGACACAATTAGGACTTCTCTTCATACACAGACATATCTGATGCATATGTGATGAGAGGCGGGGGAGAGAGAGGGGATGACATGCAGCAAAGGGTCTGGGCTCAGATTCGAACCCAGGCCACTGTGGTTAGAACTCAGCTTTAGCAAGTGGTATGTGCTCTGTACTGTAGAGCCAAACTCAATTTCCAAATGTGCTACAAATGAATGCATTTTTGGTTCTTCCAAGATTTGTTGAATAAAAGCACCAAATGACAGATATCGAATACCTTTTATAATGCCTTTCATAATCTCTCTCCCTCTTCAATTCTCACAATCTCTCTCCCTCATTTTCCTTGGCTGATCTTGTCCCTGCGTTATCAAGACAAATAACCCAGTGTTTTTCCTCACATACCCTTCATGTATTTTTCCCCTGTAACAAGCGTGATTAGGCAGATGTCCCAAGCTGTCAAGAGCTGTCATATTTCAGGCCTGATTTATGAAGACGCAACACCTGCTATATCCTGAGACCCAAAAGATAGAGTGAATAAAAGACAGAGAGTGGATAAGACTGATAATTTGCCAAAGCATGGTTATCAGCCCGTTGGGTATATAGCTGGTGATGATTGTGGAGTCCATTTTCTTGGGTCTGAACCAAGAGATAAGTTGTTAGCAGTGGCTTATTTGCATTTCTACCATGATGTGGTTATGCTTCACACAGCAGTATATCAAGCAAACCATAATTTTTTCAACAGAAGTCACATTGAATCAGTTACTCACGTCATTTCACCTCCATTTTGCAGGAGAGGTCTTTCTCCCAGGGAAATCCAACATGGAACAACAGATAGCCAGTAATTCATACTGTGTTTAATCCATAATGCAGTCCTCTTTGTAGTTGGGCTGGATAACAGTCGGATCACGTTTTCACTCAAGACTGAGGTCCTGTGTTGGTTTGGAAATGTACTGAGAAGACCACAACCCAATTGGTTTGGTGATTACTGTGTTCTCAAATGGCCGAACAAACTAAACTAATGGGAAACCAGTCCAGGGCTTGAAATGACTTTTTAAAACCAACTAGGTGCAAAAATGCCTTAATCATAATGCTTAGACAGAATGTGGAAAACAAATTCGGTGTGGGGACGATGCATGCAAAGTTAGTGTTCGGAGCCAAATGGCGCACGATGGATGCAGTTTGGTCCTGCAACTTTATATCAAAAGCCAGTCAGCTTCAAGCAGGACACTATCCAAGCGCCTGAAACTAATAATGGCAACAAAGGGAATGTAAGGATTCAGAAGATGTTTAATTGGTCTTAAAAGTGTAGCTATTCTCTAACAACCATGAGGACACCAAGCCTCCAAACAATTCGAAAAAATAGACTAAGAGATGTTAGCACTTAGATGTAAACAAAGGCAGTGAAGCAGAGGAGGAAAAGGAGACTTACCCAGACAGCAACACACCCAATCCCATGATACGGTATTTGAGATCAGTTGCAGTCGGACACACACTGGACACTGGTGTACAAAGAATTCAACGAGTTTCTCAAGTGAACCTTTGCACAGTGTAGAATCTGAGGCTCTTGTGACCCATCATATTTCCCACCTTCTTTTTTCTTTTTTCTTTTTGTCCACAAGAAGTTGATAGTTTCAAGTATGCTACTGCCTTTACAACATTTGCATCCAGCGAGGGTTTCTGTTGATTTTAAAGGATTAAATGGGACAAATGACAAACAAAATCTGGCTTTAGGAAATGAAGCTGAGGACTTTTGGGACTTTTTGAACTTAGGGTGTTTGCCGTCTGCTTCTTGACTTTTTCTTTAACCTCCCTTTGACTCTTTTCCTATCTCATATATGACATATCATAAAAGCTTTCCCTGCTCTTTGCTGCCACCCTACCCCCATCTCGCTCTCTGTCTTTCTGTCTCTGCCTCTATCCCTCTTTGTCTGCAAGGCATGTAGTTGTATAGGACTGGGCAAGGCAAAGAGAAGCTACCATTTGGTAAATAAGTTCATCCTGAGGGCAAGCCAGGTCAGGGCACTTGAGCTCAGCCGCATGTGTGTCTCTGTGTTGCATTCATAAAGGAGAAGGAAGGGAAATTGATTGCCCCCTTTATGTATGGGAATGAGAAAATACTGTAGCAGCCTACACTTGCACAAAACCCTCCATCTTCAACCAAAGAACTGTGGCCAAATGCTGGGAGAAATAAACGAATAGCTCTCTACAGTTTGTTTTTGTCAATTTGTTCATTCTGCAGTTGCCCTGATAAGAACGGCGCGGTTGGAAAAGCAGGACAAGAGAAAAGTTGTTTTCAACTGAAAGGCCGCTGAAAGACTCTCCAGCCCTTCTACTCCACCCCTTTTCTTTTCATTTAACAGTTTATAAAAGAGTGATTTTCTCTTATTGAGCTGGGAATGTGAGCTGTTCCTTTGTGAGCAGATGTTTTCCTCTTTTTCATGCTGGGCTGTGTATGATTGTAGTGAGATCAATAATTGACTGCATCAGTTCCCCCAAGAGCCACTAACTGGAGATCAATAGAGGCCTTGTAGGTTTGCTTTGTTTTTCAGATATCGCACCAGGTACAAAATACTGGCTGCTGTTGTCTCTTTATTTTTCATGATGAGGATGCACTACGTCACTTCTGGGCCCTTGATTATTAGCTGTAAATAATGATATTGACAAGTGAAGAGGCAAACTTCTTAGCTGGTATTAATCAATGCCTTGCCTTTCTGCTGCCATTCCCAACACCTACGCAGCACACATACAGACCTAAAGTCTTGTTATTGCACAGCCATAGTGAGAGAATTTGATTTTCAAAATGAGATTCTCACCCCAAAGCATCGAGTGGAGGAAAAGCGCTGAAGAGAATTGCACAATCACTGCAAATGAAAGCTAAATAATAATAAAAAAGTATTGGCAAGAATTTATAGAGATTCATGTGGCGGCAATGTATTCATATTGACGCTGTAAGTATGTGTGTGTTTGTGTGTGTATGTATATAAACCACCTGTGTGCATGATGGGAAGTTTCCACTTTCAGACAGATGAGGAAAGCTTCTCTGTGCCGGTTACATTGCTGGCTGTTGCCATAGCAACCTGTCCCATCACCTCGAAGGCCTTTTGGCACAGCAACACAGATAGAGAGACTTCATCCCATTCAGAAAGAAAGAGAGAGAGAGAGAGATGGAGACTGTTAAGCGACGGCCTCACCAAAGCTGCCCAGCCGAGGAGCGCATCTGTATTACTTAGTGTCAGCTGAAAAGAAAGGCTCCCTTTATTGGGATGTAAGTGGAGGACGTCCCCAAGGAGTGCTAGAGCATAATGAATTTGGACTCATTTAACATTAATGCAATGTCGCTCCGATGCCACCGAGCAGCATCTCCCTCTATCAACCTCCGTTTGCTAATTCCTGACAGTCAAAAGGTCATCAGTCAACGTCGAAGCCGCTGTTCGGAGATTTAATCAGATCATGAGAAAAGAGACTTCACCTGAACGAGTTATTCAACACGATTGCCATTTGCGCTCCACTGCCCTGGCCTTCCCGTTGATTCAAATGCTATTCTCGTCGTTCGTGTAAAGTTCAGGGAGAGGATTGTTAGTTATTTATGTGCATCTTCCCTTTCCTCCATCTCTCCGCGCCTCTCCTCTCCAGCTGAGCCAAACTGGAATGCTGTGAAATAATTCAAAGACCTGCCAGGTTTACCTCCCTGCAGAGAACGGTGTTCCCTCCCTAAAAGTAGCCATTTTTGGGTATGTCAAGGCGATTCTATCAAGTGTTATTGGGTATGATTCCATTCATGCTCGCCACAACAGACCATTTCTTCCCTTTTCACTTTGTTTGAGGTAAATGCAACGCGGCAGCAAAACAATGAAACTGATAGAGCATTTCAGCGCATACACAGGCTGTGGGGATATTTTCTTCACAGAGTAGATGCAGCTTTGAAGTGATGGATGGGAACTACTCGTTTCGGGGCATATTTATTGAGAAAATCAATTTTGCACAGTCTGAATCTATTTAGGAAAGCAAACAACATGTGCAAATGTTACACAGATGATAATATACTCTATTGTATAATGAAATGTGCTTTCATCCACCAAAGAAAGGTATCAAAACAAATATTATTTTTGAAGCAGTGTTAAAATTGAACGCACCAAAAGCGGCAGCAATATTAAAATTTCCAACAATGCTCACCCTTAACGCCAGAGAACAACATGTGACAGAGGTTACACAGAAAAGAATGTACTGTAAAGCATAATGACACAGGCTTTGATTCACCAAGGAAAGGTACTGAAATGTGTATCATCTTCAAATCCCTGCTAGATTTTTGAGCATCGAAACAGAATTGGTGGAAAATTTCCACCAGAGAACCATGCTAGAATTTGCTTTAACTTGTAAACCATGACATTTTTTTTTGCCATGGCTCCAACGACAATCTTACTACCTCTTTTCTTTCATGGCTTGCCATGTCAAAAGCATCCTTAAGGCTTTGACACTGTATCACATTTAATGGAGGAACCGTCCAAACATTATAAAAGCATTACCTGGACAAGACGTTCGCCTTAACAAACTGGACATGCTGTCTTTTCCTCCAATGGGATTTGCCTCCACAGGCTAGAACGGAAAATTGAAACAAGCGTGTATGCTGGAGCTGGAGCTTTCAGCGCTGCAGGGCTGGAGGGGGATTACCTTACACACTTGCATCGACTAGTGGACATGCACACACTCACATAAGCACACAAACATGTAATTGCACCCAAAAAGACATTAACGCAAAGGATCCTAAGCATGCTGGAACTGACATAGGTTTAAGAGTGCTCACACAACACACACAAACACCTTCCCAGGCACTTGAGGTGTATAATAAATCCAGACCGTTGAGGTCCGTCCCCAAGTGGCCGTCAGCGCTACTTTTTACACAGTGACAACACACAGTGTGGTGCAGCCAGCCGCTTTATCATGAGAAAAGCATTTATTTTTCATAATCTGCATTGTTGTCCTCACGGCTCAGTTGGAAGCTACTCCTTGTTTAAGATTCATCCATAGAGCAGGCTTTGTGTGCACACATGCGCTGACAGACACATTTAAAATGTATACTCCTTTCACTGCTCAAAGAAAAGAGAACAGGATCCCAAAAGGCCATGCTTCCTACATTATAAGCACCTCTGTGTCTGGGGAACACCCATGGACTTCTGTCATTCTGGCCTAGATGAACATAAATTGTACATTTTCATCTTTGCACAACATCTAACCCAGGGAAAAGGCAAGGGAAAATGGATCCAGTGGCATCAATTGGTGTGTAAATATGTCAAGCTGGAGAAAAGAATAAATCAAATAATCTGGTTCTGACCAAGACCACCACCCAGAGAGAAAGTTATGAGAATAGCCTGTGTGACCCACCATATGTTCCATGTAAATGAAAAAGAGTATAACAGGAATAAATATCACGGTAACCATGGTAACCATCTTGTCTCCCACAAAAAAGTGTTTCATTACCTGTGTATAAGATGCCTGTGGAAATTTGGCTCATTGGGAATCTGGCAAACTGTCAGTTACTCTCTAATGGAGTTTAAGTCAAGATAATAGGCTAGATTAGAGTCTTTGTTTTACTTGAAGCAGGCAAAACTGAAAATATCAATAAAAACTTGGATCTACGGATGCATAAATGGTGTAGTTTTGAGACAGTATCACACAATAATCTTCCATGTAAAGGTTTCTGGCTGTAAGGTGATTAAAAGACGCTAAATTGGGTCTGCAGTGGCATTTTTATCCAGGTCACCTGATAGCCAGTACATTGTGAAAGTTGTCACTTGTTAATACAGTTAATGAACTTTTAATGAAATATTTCCTTTAGTTCTGGATATATATTTTTTTTATTCTTAAAATTGAGTCTGAACGTGAATTCACATCAAGACTCAATTTTGCCAGTTTGATGTTAGGAATAAAACACCAAGAACATAAGTCTGATACCTTGAGGACAACATTCCTTCGAGGAACCACCAGGGGCTCCTCAGGAAAATGATGTGTACTTTGATTTCAGTCTCATTTCACTCAATTAAAGCTTTGCACAATGCAAGAATATGACTGTTAAGATGAGAGGTTTGTCTGCCCCCACTGTGGTAATCACCCTGTCTACTAGATTACAGACAGGTATAAAACTTCTGAGATGGGCTTTTCGAGCTCACAGCCTTAATTTAGAAACTCTGTCATTTAGATTTGTCTGGCGTTTATTGATATGAAGATGTTTTGGAGCTATAGAACATGCTGTCTAGACCAGGCTATATTCGTTTAAGTGGTGATCTGCTAGAAGCTGCAAGGAACTTTACGGCTGGTGTTGAGAGCAGCAAATTTACAAGCTTTCGCGAACTGGGTACAGGTTGAATCTTCACTGTAATATGTCAGTTTATGACAGAAGGTAGCAAAGCAAACATTTATATGAAAAATTTGCAGACTTTTACTTTAAGCCCAGTATTAAATCTCAGTGAGTTCCAGTCACAGAATTGTGGATTCAAGCAGTGCATTTAGACTATGTGTGCTTGCGTTGTATTTGTGTTTTTTGTATTCATGAGAACCTTGATGGGTTCCCCGTTAAGGTGGTAGTGTTGACAGTCTGTCCCTTCCAGCATACTGACTGACAGTGAAGCTCTGCTCTTTGTAGATACTGCACGAAGTGGGGAGGTGCAGACATAAGTAAGCAGTGTGTACAGCTTGATCCGGTGCCTACACTTGATACCTTCACTTTGACATTGCCCTCAGTTCTGGTGTCACTCTTTTGTCAGTCCTTCAGCGGTTGTCAGTCAACTTAGCTGGAGGCTACAGTGAGATACTCCCATAGGAAAACATAGTAGTAGAGATCCGGTTACAAAACCAGCCCGTCGGATTCACTATCTTTACTCCAGTAGACCTCAGCAGTCTGATACAACTTTACTGACAAACCTTAGCTCAGATATGGAATTCCAGCTCCAACAATTTTTTTCTGTGGGGAAAATAAAAATACATTGGAGTTTTCACATACTCATGAAACATCCCTGCCACAGTCTGTGATTTAAACTGGCATTTAAAACTTTTACGGATACATTTCTTTTTTAAATGGGACATTTCTTTCTTAAATGGGATCAGATTCAGTGAGTTCAGCTGCCGCTGTCCAACTTCAACAATCATTTTTCTAACAAGAACACATTAAATACATAGGTGGTAGTTTTATGAGCGGCCTGATAAATTTACAACTAGAATTGTTCTAGCTTGCTGCTGAGCCATAAAAAATAATTGGTTTAGCTAGCTACCATGTCTGTGTCTTTGATCAATGTGTTATCTTTGTTCAAGGACAAGAACAAAAGTATTAAGAGGAGCATCGCTACAACTGTGCTTGTGTGTGACAGGTCAGCACGGCCGACAGCGGTTTGTCCTTTAAAATTACACCTGATGTGCTCGGGATTTAACCATGTCTGTGTGTATTTTGATTCTTTTTTCATAAACAAATGTCCAAATATCATAAATGATTTTAAGGAATTACCATAAAATTCTTCCATAAATGATTTTTGATAAAATCCCAGCCAACAAGTCAGAGACAAATGACATAATGAGACCTGTGCGTTTGCCTTAACCACCGACTGTTAGTTTGACTGTAAACCAACAAACAGTTTATATTCCTACTATATTGAGATAATTCCGTTTGAAAACATGCGCCAGGCTATAAAATGGTGCCTAATTAGTTACCACTCAAAAACATTAATTTTCCTCTTTTCTTGCTCATACTTTGTGTCTCCCTGTTTCCTCCATTGTTACTGTGAGCCTCTCTCTCCCTGGGGCTCTCTCCCTCTTTCTCCTTCACCCTCAGCCTCTGTCTCTTGTGTTTTTTGTCATTGTCTCTTTCTCTCTCGCTCTCCTTCCCTCTCTCTCTCTCTTCTTCTCTTCCTCTTCACTATTTTCTCCTCTCTCTCTTTCTCTCTCTCTCGCTCTCCATTTCTCTCCTCCTGTCATACTATCAGACAGCCTCTCTGTCGTACACGTCCGACACAGCTCGATTGAATTTCACCTCTCGTCGCTTCGCTTGCACGGCTTCGCCTCTCACCTCGCAAGCAACAAGCGCGCCTCTCTCTCCATCTCACACATACACACACACACACACACACACATACACACATGCATGTGCATATACACACAAAGCATGGTGCGAAGTGAAGGCAGAGCTTTGGGCCAGCCATGACAAGGCCTGCTTAGACGCTCCAAGCCATGTGATTGAATGTGTGTGTGTGTGTGTGTGTGTGTGTGTGTGTGTGTGTGTGTGTGTGTGAGACACCTGATGCTTACACCAGATACACACTTGAGAAGAATGCACAAGAATTCAGATGCATGCATGGATAGCTTCACACACACACACACACACACACACACACACTTACATTCACACTTCTCTTCCCCTGGCACCTGGTACAAAAGAGAGTGAGCTCAGGTAGCTGTCAGGCGCTCTCCCACTGGGAACAGTGGGCAAGTCAAAAACAGCCTCCTCTCCTGTCGCTCCACACACTGACACACACACACACACACACACACACACACACACACACACGCACGGACACACACACACACACACAGACACTGCACTGTGGTGTGGGAGAGAGAGAAAGAAAGGGAATGAGATGCCTTAGGCAGATGCTAGAACAGTTGTCAATGCTGTACATAAAGTGTGTGTGTGTGTCTGTGTGTCTGTGTGTCTGTGTGTGTGTGTGTGTCTATCCAGCCAATAGAACGAAAGCCACCTGCCAGCCAGTCCAAGTGGACATGCCCCCTTGCGTTTAGCCCTAGCCTGGGAACCAGTGATAAGAAATGGCTGAGTGTGTGTGTGTGTGGGTTTGTGTGTGTGTGTGTGGACTCATGTGTTTGTATCATCAGCAGTGACATTGGTTGTTCATCTCACTGACCAAGAAGACTTTTTTTAGAGTGGGCCCCCAAGGTTCGGCCGGTAGTTGGGTTTTTGTGTTTTTCCTGCCTTTGTCCATTGATTTCCATTCAAGTGGCCACCTGTGAGAGCTAGCCATCTTTTTTTAACACTGCTCTGTACTGAGGCAAGGACGTCACGCCAGCTGGCGGCCCAACGGCCCACATGTGGGCACGGAGCCACAGCAGCTGTAGCTGCCTCTACATGGGTCAATTATTCTGTAAGTTGATGTCATGTACACACAAGCACACATGCAGGCATACACACACTCCGTGTTTGGTTTGGGCATCCAACAGCCTCTGACAAAGTTTATCGTTTGCCGTTTCATGCTTGATCAAAGCCAAAGAGACCGAGGGATGTTTGGGATCAAAGCCGTAGGAGTTGTTGTTTTTGGACTGCCGAAGCCTTGTAGTGTTTGGCTAACCTTGGGTTTTTCTCTTGTTGCTGTCCCTCCGTGTTTTCTTGGACGGCGGATCATTGATGTTTCAAAGACAGCAGCCTCTTCAGATGGTGAAACTGAACCGTCTGCAAGGCTCTGCGTCTGCTGCCTGCCTTCGACAAAATTGATTTTAATATTGTTGCTGAACTTTCTGAAACTTTTAGTCGATGCTCTTTTTCTAAAGTAAATTCCTCAATAGGGAGCTCTTCCCTAACAGCACGCTGCATGCTTGCTCTGCGTGGATGCACGGATTCTGCCTGAATGAATCGAGAACATCTGTTTGATTTACGCCGGGATCACACTTAATCCCTGATGCATTTGTGTTGCTGCAGTCGGTGGGGTTCTATGCAAGGCCCTGCTATGGCTCAAGCATACTGAGCTGAAATTGATCAGACGTGATTTTTGGTTGCAGTATTACAGCCTAAAGTTTCAATGCAGTTCTGATTCACTTAAGAAACCTTGTCCTGGGTGCCTAATCAACACACAAGTAATCACTGAATAAATCTGACATGTGATACCTTTAGAAAAACACAATGCAAGGCAGTGATGTAGTAGTAATAGCCTTTCTACAGTCCGCAATTTACCATGGTTTACTATGCCAAGAAAACTATGAAAACTGTGTTTGTTTGTTTGTTTGTTTATAGGTAGAAAGTAAACAATGGTTTTACTATGGTTTAATCACAATTTTTCAACAATATTACTACCAGTTAATCATAGTTATCATGAAATACCTTCAAAAAACACTTTACTAGTACTGTGGACAGTTACCATAAAGTACCATAGTAAAACTGTGGTAGTACCATGGTTAAGACTATAGTAATCATATTTACCATAAAGAACCATTGCAAAACTGTGGTTAATACTTAAAAAAAAAAAAAAACATTGGAAATCTTAGTCAGCTTCCGTAAGGGATGGACATCCACTCGAGTGGTACAGTCAACGCACAGTATGGGCCTGGCATTACAATGAAATTTGTGTTAATAAATATTTTGATGGTTACCAACATGAACCCTAACATCTCCTTTTCCTCTTTCCCCAGGCTGCAGAGGGATGCTGTGCGGTTTTGGTGCCGTTTGCGAGCGCGACCCGGCCGACCCGTCCAAAGCGGAGTGTGTTTGTAAGAGAGTCGTTTGTCCGTTGGTGGTTGCACCTGTCTGTGGCTCGGATTCATCCACCTACTCCAATGAGTGTGAGCTAGAGAAGGCCCAGTGCAACACACAGCGACGCATTAAGGTGCTGCGCAAAGGACCCTGCTGTAAGTAGCACCACATACCCGCCTACAAATCATTCAGAGAGACATTAGCAAATGTCTTCAATTTTTTCTTCAAGAAAGGGTCTTTCTTGATCCATTGTAGAGTGATCTGCTTGATTTTGACAGTGGTTCCTCAAAGAAAAAACAATTTCAGACTGAATATGAGACTATTAGTCTTTTCACATAGATATTTTTTGGAGTTCATATCTGAAGCAAGTGAATCTCTCAGCTGAAGCACCACCCCATTTAAAATCCAATATAGCCTTTCAGCTCACATTATCTGAAGGCTGTGTATTTTGGCACTGGAATAAGGTGAAACAGTAGAGGTTGTGTACGTTTATAGTTGAGGACAGCTGCGGTTGTGTGGCTCTGACTGTGCATCTGCTGCACTTATTATTCGTTCACTGCTTTCTGAAGACTTCAGAGCAGATGGATATCTTTGTTTGAAGAATTTTATTATGTGCTGAAATCTACATAGATGTTATTTAAAGAGTTCCATTTGTCTCTGGGGGAAACATTTTAGCACTTTGAGAGATCAAGTTGGTTGTTCTGATCCAGATGAGATGAATCAATCAATGCCAGAAAGACCATTAAAAGTGATATGACCCCAGGTCCGACATGACTGCTGGCAGTGTCGAATTGAAACACAGCGAAATGCTGGTGATTAAACTGCTAAAACCATGGTTGTCTGTCTGCCGTAGCAGGAGGTTTGAGATGAAAAAACATAGATAGGACATTGGATTTGGATCTGATCCCCCTCCCAAAGTGTTGTGATGTTTGGGACAGAAGGCTAACATGGCTACTCTCCGCCAGCCAAAGCTGCGAGTCTCTGAGTGGCGTTAAGTTGCTTGTTATTGTCAAGTAAATGGATTTCTGTTACATCCCGTCCTAATACAACAGGCTTTGTCTTCTTCTCCGTCTTCGTGTCCTTATCCCACACTAATAAAATAAGGCCCCATTATGTCCAGTTTATTGTCTTTTCAATATGGCTAAACTCTTGGCGATTAAATGCCACCTGCACCCTTACTAACAGCAAACAGTGTGCCACCTACTGGTCCCACTGGTAGCCATCCAATGTGTATTATATTCCTTGGCCCCCGGTGGGTGCCTATAGTCCTCGCTCTCATTGCCTCTGTTTAGCAAAGCCCATCAAGATCCAGGGTGCTGAAGGGATCGGCGGATGCCTGCCAAAGCTGCAACATTGCAGCTGCCACAGTAACAATGTGGTGTTTCGTCAGCATCTTACCTGCTTGCCAGTGTGGCCCCACTGCTAATTCCAGGGGTCTGATTGCAGTGCTGGCTGGGGCCCGGCAGTAATAAACAGCTTGGTGACTGGACGCCACTGGCAGAGAGGAAAGGCATATATAGAGAGGATGGAGAGATGCCAGGAGGGATGAAGGGTACAGTGGAAAAGAGATGAATGTGAATAGTGTTGAACCAGGAACGGGCAATGAAATGTTTAGCGAGACAGAGGGGGCGGAGATTAGACAGCAGACAAACAAAGCCAGGAATCAAAACAAAAAGAAAAGAATACAGAGAAAGCACGATAAATGGAGTCAGTGAGAGAACACAACAAAAAGGGAAATTGATGGAATCCACAGACAAAGGTAGCGCACAGGCTCTAATGACGGCATAAAACCATTAGAAGCACCATAATTACCCACCTCTCCTTGCTGCCAGCGAAGAGGCAAGCTGACACTTCCTCCCCATCAGCGCAACCTCACGGTACCACTTGATTTCATAAGATATCAAGATGTTACTCCCCCTTGCTACCTGGTTTGAGCATGCAGCTCATGCCCAGATTGTGCCAACATATGATTTAGCTAGCCTTGACATTAAAGCACTCCTGTATTTAATCTCCTGTATTTAAATTCAAATCTGCCAGCTGTTTGATATGAATGCACCTCCTCATATGATTTGCGCAGGAAAGGTCATTTGCTTCCGTAGCGATTCTATTTGTATTAGAGACGCATTTGCACTTTGTAACATGGCCAGCTGGATCTCGGATCACCTCCAGAGCTGTGCAGTGTATCTCGTGAAGTATATCTCGCATTTACAATTGTATCCAGGGACTGCATTCATTTTTGCTCCATCTCCACACATTTTGATCATCTTTGATGCATGTTAATGATCTGAAACCATTTCCAGCAGATAATTTAGTAGGGGAAAGTGAGTCATATCTTGTCTTATTTTTTCCAATCATTTGCTAGAGCCTGAGCGAATGTGTTGACTTCAGTAAAATAAGGTCCTAAGCATAATACATAATTCACAATTTACTGTTAAAGAGCAGAATTTGCTCACTTTAGAGCTGCATTTTGAAACTTCTTTTGATTGGCAGGGTCTGCCCAGAGCTCACTGACACTCGACAGTTCTCCATGTTAAATTGGCTGCCAGGTACTGATGCAAATGACCTTAAATTCTTTCTAACTGTAGGCCTCTAATACTCGTAATTTATGGAAGTCAGCATATTGAATCTTCACCTTGCGTGCAAAATGAACAGTTCTGCACATCACAAAATGATCCTCCCTTTTAATTCTTCTGTTTCCTCCATGCGATTTGCCTACAGTATATATCCCACTTTACCCCATGCATGTCTGCCAGCCACTTAGCCTGCACTCATCCATTCTGCAGGTTTGTTTACCTTTGCTTTTATTGCAACAGCCTTGTTGAAAACCCTCCTACACATAGAAAATTGACTTCTGTGAATAGGCAGATAGTAGGGGGAAGGGCCGCTGACCAAAGAATCAGCAGAAGTGGTTACATAGACAAGAGAAACCTCAACTAAGGTGTAAGCTTTAGTTAAACTACTTTTCGGAAGAGGTGTGTGTGTGAGTGTGTTTGTTTGGGTGCAAGTGCAGGTGGTAATCAGTACATGTATCAGTGCATGAGTGCATGATTACACACGTGTACGTTTTTGTGTGTGTGTGTGTGTGTGTGTGTGAGCGTGTTACGAGGTCAAGGGAGGGCGAGTGACAGGTTCTCATTCTCTTTCTGCCTGCAATAAATCCAGCCAGTACACAGGGTCTCGACAGGTCACTCCGACTGAGATTATGGAGTTGTCAGGGCTGATGGAGGGAGAGGGAGGCAGAAAAGGGTGGAAAAAAAGAGAGAGGGAAGGCAGTGAGAGCTTATACCTTTAAGAATAGTGTGGGTGGTTGGATTGGCGCTTTTGTGCAAAGCCTCGTTTGACTCATTCGATTTGAATGGGGTGGTTTTCATTGGGGTAAGTGAATTGGCCACCGTTCTGAGGAAACGTCGTGTCCAATTCAAATCAACTCGGGAGTCTTCTCTGGCACCCGCAAGTGCAGGCACAGAAGAAGTTTTTTTCCTCTTTTTTTCTGACAGATTATCCTCTTTTCAAAGGAACAGGAGTTATGTGGAGTGTTTTGTCAGCACTGAGTGCAGTTTGAGTTTATGCGTGCTTTCCCGCGATGCACTGAAGGCTGCGCTGGGGCGCCTGCAACGTAAGCAGGGATGTAGCGGAGGGTATTGCTGCATTCACATCATGTGAGAAGCGGAACAATGAGCTGACATGTTGTCGCAACAAGTTGGAAGTGTTCATGTGTTTAACTTGCTGGAACACCCACAGCCGAGATGATTTTTTAAATTTATTTCTTTAATTTATGAGTTTTAACCTTAAACTTAGTGCAGAAGATCTTGCTCCCCTTTTTTGTCAGTGGACCGGAGTATTTTAATGTGAACCAAAATGATGTGATCATTTTGACTTTTGTTGTTCTGGACGACTGACGCCGGTGGCTTGACTGCTGTATTTGCAGGCTTTTTTTGTCACACTTGCAAATGCTCATGCAGGTTATTGGAGCTTACAAAAGATTCAACTTTTGTCTTCTAATTACCACTAGAGAGACGATGCAATTTTTTTTTTTTCCCAGTTGGAAACTGGTAAAAAAGGGAAAAATTACAGTAACTTAATAGAGAATAGAATATCTTAGAGGAACAGTTCACCCAAAATACAAAGAAAAGATATTTTCCCACTTACTCAGGGTCAAGTGGGAAGTTATGATGAACTTGAGAGTTTTCAAACTTTTTAAAGTTTTGGATGCTCAAATTGACTGAATAATTTGCAGCCCCCAATTATAAGTCCTTCTGCCCTAAGGACAATACCAAAAGATTTTTTGTATAACTTTTAATTGTTAAGTACTATACAGATAAATAATAGTGAAATGAAATTATTCCACATTTTACTGAGGTCCCTGGAACCCACTTAACCCACTAGAAGGCACAGCCACCATTTTCTTTACCACTACTATATATCTCTATCTGTATCTATACAGATAATCATTTAAACTGATTTATTTCTTGTATCAGACAATCCAAACACACACTTGCATGTCTTTTATTTGTCAGCACACTGCTATAACCCTTTCCTTCACCTTTTCAGTGCTGAATATCATCCTGACAGATGTCCAAACATCAGCACTGCCCTGACGACACCATACAGCTCAGCTCAGCTCTGCTCACTTCTATATATGACCACACTCATTTAGCATCACACTCATAGCATTGAGCCGGCTATTACACAGCTTAAGTGCCAAGGTAAAAATGTAAGTGTCCTCTCGGGGGCAAGAAAAAAAAAGAGCTACAAATCGTGGCCGCGTGGGTACTCAGTTGCCCCCAGCGTTCCACTTTAATATTCACATAACCCGGCCCTTTACGGTTCAGCCCGGCTTCATGCCAGCTTCTTCATTATCTTCCCTTTGTTTGAGATGGGTGATTTGGGATCGGCTGGGTTACATTTCCGGCGGTCAGGCGGTCAGGCGGCCAGGCAGCGAGCAGATAATGGGCTCAGATATTATCAGAATTAAAAGGAGAGGCCACGTTTAAATTGGCCCTGCCGGAGCGCCTGATAAGCACACAATATGAGAGGAAAAAGCAGTCAGTAAAGAAAAGAAAAACTCAGAGAGTGAGCGAGAAAGAGAAAGAAAGAGGAGAAGGAGCAGGGGAAGCACTTTGTGGTTCGGCTCAGCACCCTGGGAGATATTTGGGCAGCCGCGCGCAAGTGTGTGCACGCGTGTGTGGGGGCGCGTGCAGCAATTGGCTGGGGAACACGCGCCATGTTGGCTCTCCTAATATTGAACTTGGAGCAGAGTGGTAAATACACTCCCCTTTCCCAGAGAGAGCCAGAGAAGTGCTACAGAACTCATTTTGAGTGGCCACTCTAGTGGAACATGAAGGAGTTTTTATGTTATTTTATTTCTTTTTTTTTTTCTTTTTTTTTTTGAAGGGTGCAACAATTGATGCAAAAAGGTGTGTGTGAGGAAGGTGTGTGACTGAGGTTGGAGGGAGTGATCATTGGTGGAGATTGATTGTGTGTGTGTGTGTGTGTGTGTGTGTGTGTGTGTGGATAGAGTCGGCTGTAAACACAGCTCTGTGTGTCCTAACTCATCAGCCGCCTCTCCACTCTGTCTCTGTGCCTTACAGGAGGGTTTTATCTCTCTGGCAGCACCAGCAGACTCTTCACTCCTCCGAGCAAAAGGAGAGAGACAGCGCCTGCCTGTCTCTCTGTCTGCTGTAGCTCAGTTCACACTCTTTGCCCAGATACTTGCTGGATGTGAATTCCTCCCTCTTAGACCTGTTTGATATGAATCTCTACATGTTGTTAGTGATTCAGTGGGAAAGATGTCTTTGAGCTGCTCCACAATTCAATATGATTACCTTCATTTTTTTATTGTTTGATCTGACAGGCTGTGGTTCGATAAGATTTAGCTCAATTTGGAGGCTTGCAGAGCAGTGTAGCATTTACAATACAAAATCCCCTTATTTTGAATCTAGAGATACTTTCACATCAAATTTACAGTATTTTTGAAATGTTTATCGTAACTATCTATATATACATAGAATATCAGTTCATAGGAGAAAAATGTATTTCCATTGCTCAACATATATATCTATGAACATCATCTGCCTGCAGATATATTTATTGTAAAACTGTGTTTGTGAAGGTGGGTGCTTGTGTAAGAATCTCAGTCGTACAAACACATATGCCTGTAAACCCATGTAAAAATGTGAACTGATTTTTTTTTAAATTTGGTATTATTTTTGAGTACTACTTCCATCATTCACCTAGATTTAAAAGTTGCTAAAATCATAATAATGTCATGGAGTTTTAAATCACCAAAATGAGTTTTAGGGGCTGTATTTTCTGTAGTGATCCATTCCAGCAGGGCTGAGTGGGCTTCAGTTTCCCCACGTAGGCTAACAGTTTTGTCTGGAGTTTTGTAAGAGCAACCAACTGTCCAGCAAAGTGAAAATATCCTGCTTGTTGGAACTGAAATAGCAACAGCTCATTCCAGCGCTGCAACATTATGTTAGCACATGTTTTTCTAGCTAAAGCACCATATTCAATTCAAGTGCTTTGGTATTCCTCACTTCTTCTGATGGAACGTTAAATTGGAAAAATAACCCTTGGCGTCCTGTGCTAATGAGCTAACAGAATCTGTTTCATCTGTTTGTTGAGGCCAGTGGAGGATAACAGGTGCAGTTGAAGAGTCAATTGAAATGGGGGCGGGAGCAATTAAAACTGAGGCATGTCCTGATTGGATCGCTCCACTCTTACCATGTGACAGTCATTTTTAATTCCCAGCAAGACTGCTGCTTTGACGCAAGACAAATGAGCTGATGGGCCTCTCTCTGCTTGGAAAGGCTCTCAGACTCTCGCACACTGATGATAGTTTCTACACTTAAACAGTTCAATGAAAAATTACATATTTAGGTTTCCCACGTTGGTGGTGGAAGCTCTGCTAGCTAGTTGATGTTAGCTACCACTGACTGCTGGTTAGTTAGTGCAAATTGCTGCTTACATCTGGCAACTAACAGACCCTAAAATGATTCTGCACTCTATGTTACACCATCTGATGTATGTGCAAAATGTATTTTTTGGACTTTTAGCAAAATGAAAATGAAACCCACTGGATCAATACACATTTAGAAAGATTTCTTGTGGTTATTTCTGTGATTTATCAGAAGAATTAGGAAATGATTGATCCATGATTTGAAGCTTACACCTCGTATTTCTCATATTTGTTCTTTCTTTCCTTTGGAAATGGTTCTTGAGCAAAGGCTTTTCCCCCCCAGAGAACCTAAAACCATCTTTTCTTCAGCTCTTGACATTGTTTTATTCCCTCTGTAAGTTTTTGTCTTCTGCCTGGCGCTAGTTAGGCCGCTTGTTAAGGTGTTTGGTCCAGGGCTGCAAAAGCCCTGATTTATCCCCTGGCTGGGCCAAAAGCCCAAATCTTCTGCAAGAAAAAAAAAACCCTCTCTAGACACTGCTGGTGAAACGTGAGATGAAAGTCTATCTCCTTTATTCCTCCTTTACCTCTCCTCACCCCGCCATTCACCTCCCTCTTCCTCTCTCCGTTCGTTCTCTGACGGGCTCGTTTGTTACCGCGGTGACACGCCCGGTTGCCCTTAGCGACAGTGCAGCGGTGGTACAGTAGACACTGATAGAGACGCACTATTCACCGGTTCAGTCTGACTCCCTCCTTTGCTCACTCCTCTCCTTTCTTTCACTTTCTTCCCTCCCTCCTTTCTTTCTTGTCTTCATCACTTTTTTTTCCCTTCCTGCTTCTTTCTTTCTTCCTCCTCTCATCCCTTTCCACCTCTCCTTCCTCCCTCATTTCTTTTCTGCTTCCTTTCCACTGTTCCTGTCTCTTTGCTTTTTTGCCTCATCTGATCCTTCCTCATGTTTTTCTTCTCCACTTTCACTTTCTTTTTCTTTTTTCCCCCACTTTTCCTTCATTTGTTAGCTGTTTGACTCGCCAAAAATATCTCGGTTTGTGCGTTCCAGCCCTCCTCGCCCCCCCTTTCACTCTTTTTTCACTGGCTCACTCGCTTCTTTCCCAATGGCTTCTTTAACACTCAGTCTCTCTTTTTCTGTTCGATGTAGCAGGTCTCATCAGTAGTAACACACACACACACATGCACGCATACACACACACACACACACACAGAGTAATCTAATTTCTCTCGAGTGATTGCTGAACGCATTTATGCACACACACGCACACACTCACTCGTTGACACACACACAGACACACACACAGGGCAAGAGGTCATTGTAAATAACGGGGTTTTCGTGCTTTCATTTCCCTGGGGCATTGACTCTTACTTGGTATTCATAACCATAACATGCAGAACTTGACAGTCCAGTGCTGTTGTGTGTGTGTGTGTGTGTGTGTGTGTGTGTGTGTGTGCAATGATTCTGTATTCCTAGTTTAATACACACGCACACATGTAAACATATACACACACATACTCAATGGCTTACACACACTGCAGGCATTTTGTGGGCTTTAAGATTTGGAAATACATATATGCGCTATTACCCTCCATACTCACACATACACACACACACACACACACACACGAGCGAGATGATAATGGGCTTTGCTGGAATCCTCTATCTATCTTTCTTAGCTGTTCCACTCATCATCTGAACACTGATACTTGTAAGACAAATCCTGACTTCTTTCTCTCTCTCTCCCTCTCCCTCTCTGTGTGCCATTCACCTCACTAAGACCCGTGGTCTAACACTGATTACACACACGCGCGTGCACACACACAGATATCCGCGCACATACTTGCTTAATACCACAAAAGGGGTTGTGTTTTGAGACTTTATAATGTATTTATGCGTTTCGCTTCTGCTGAATAATACATAGTTATTTGTTATTTTCCCTGCTTATACCGTCAGAGAGATGGAAAGAAGAGAAAATAAGAGAAAACTAAGCGACTGCTGAAAATATGAGGATAACTACCAGCTCAACAGACAACAGTGGATTTTTTTTTTGTATGTGTGTGGAACAACAATGGCGACAATTGTCAGGAGCCCAATTTCTGAAGAATACTTATTTGCCTCTTTATTTGCTTCATTTCTGTGTGTGTGTGTGTGTGTGTGTGTGTGTGTGTGTGTGTGTCAGTGTGTGTGAATGAATGTGGAGCCATCAGACAATACAGACACATAAACTAACCCCCTCCTCCTCCTCTCTCTCTCTCTCTCTCTCAGTTTACATTCATTCAATGACTTTATTGGCAGCAGTGTTTATCAGAGACAGTCTTGACAGTTTTGTTTTCAGCAGGAGACTGATGGTGATTTAAAGTGAGCCTGCAGACACATGGTAGTGACAGAAGTTCAATTTCCCAAGCATTCACTGTCTTCACCCACTGCGCGGCTGAAGGTACTACAATACGCGGCAAAACGGATGTAATGGCACACATTCATACACCCACGATTATTGTCCTCCAGTCAAGATGAAGTCACGAATAAGAGGGAACTTTTCTCATCCAGGAGAAAAAAATGTATCCAAAACAAATCTGCATATTATAACCTATTAGACATTTTGAAATGAAATTATACATGAAAATGGATCCCCCCCCTCCCCATTCAACAATAGACCAGTCTGGTCCTCACAAGTACAGTAATCTGCGCACACTGCCTGGCTCTAGTAACAATGTTTGCCATAGAGAGAGGAGGATCAATTCAAGCTACTTTCATCCACTATTTGCACTGAATAATTTTCAGTTCTTCTGGCTCTTGGAGTAGCTTGCTCGTCTCTTTCCCTCTCTCCCTCTGTCTCACAGAGTGGCTTATCAAACTACATAAATTAAATAGTTATGGTAAATGTTGTCCTATATTACCGGGCTGAACTGAGCACGCAGATTTTAAGACTTCATCTGAATCTGAGTGTGTATACGAAAGCAAGAGGCTGTTAAAACGGCAATCCACTTGATCGCTTTTTTTTTTTTTTTTTTTTTTTGGTTTGTTTGGTTTCCTTTGTCTTAAATAATAAGCGCTCATTGTTGTGATATTTCTGTACTGCACTTCCCGGAAATCATCTGTCAATCAAACAGTGGGGCGGGACTGTGACGTCTTTTTTTTTTTTTTTTTTTTTTGTGGATTCTCTTAGTTTGAGGTTTGAGTTTCTGTTCTGAGGTTGTCTGTTCAGTCATGGTGCCTATCACTGGAAAGAGCTGGTAGACACCGAGCACACAGCATGTAAAAGATCTTTCACAAACTCACTAAGATGGAACCACAAACTTGAATCGAGTCTGCAAACCGACTTGCGGCAATTTGGCAATCCACTCAGGATGTTTGATGTTTTGCAATAAGGACCAAAGCAGCTGGAAGACGCCTTGTGTTTCAGTCGGCGTCCGATAGCCATTACTTAGGTTTTTCTCCACTGAAGTTGGGCTAACCAATGACAATTTGTAGCATTTAACAAGTTATATCAAGTCAAAGGTATATTTGATGATACTGACTGGTAGATCTTCAGTTAACGCTTATTTTCAGTATCGATTAATCTGTCAGTTATTTTCTCGATTAACTGATTTGATCTTTGGTCCATAAAATATCGGAAAATGGTGGAAGACGTTGATCACAATTTCCCACAGCCCAAGCTGACGTCCTCAAATTGTTTTGTTCCAACCAACAGTCCACAATCCAACCATATTTAGTTTACTGCCATAGACGACTACAGAAACCAGACAATATTCACATTTGAGAAGCTGGAATCAGACAATTTGGAAATTTCCTTCAGAGGGTTTAGTTGATTATCAAAATAGATGACGATTAATTTAATAGTGGGCAGCTAATAGATTCTTTGACTCATGGTTGCAGCTCTACTGACTGGCTAGTTGCTAGATTCCAGATGGAGCTACTATAATAGAAGAAACAGTCTTTGCTAATGTTGCTAACGTCAGATTTCAGTTGACGTTTGACGGTTGTCTGAGCGCTCATGTAACACCGCAGGACATTCACATCCAAATGTTTAGAAATCTTTCAGTAATTTCTGCTTTTGTCCCCACATTACAACATATCTGCACCATTCTCAAATGACATACTTTACATTCCTACTGACTTGTCACCATGGCAAAGACATAATAACCACAATATTGTTCTGCACCAGCCAAATGACCACAGTAAACAGGGTTATGACTGTTCTGCTCCATTCAAGTTATTTGGTCGGAACATAATTGTGTTCCATCACTAACAGACAGACAGTAGCAAAATGCACATTTACTTATATGAGATGTTGTGCCTTATTGCTTTAAAGGGCAGGTGTTTGCAGTTGAGAGGAGGATGTATCAGACTTAATATACTTCTTTGAACTCATTGTTCATGCATGCTGAGTGTGTGTGTGTATGTGCATTCTTGTGGCTTCATGCAAATGTTTCTGTGTGTGTATGAGAGTACGGATGTGTGTGTGTCAGAGACCGACAACTAATGGACTTTTGAACAGCAATGAACAGCATATTGCACCCAGTGGTTATCACTCATTAACCAGCGCTGATGGCAAAGGCCAAGTATGATTAGCTGATGCTTCACTGCACATCAGTGCAGATTTTGGCTCCCACTACCATTGGCTTGTGCTTAATCAGGAGCTAATGAAAGAGGACCTGCAGCATGTGCAGCCCGCTAGCCGACATGGAGCCTCTCAGCTCATTCTAAGTCCGGGATCATACTCAGTGTGTTGAATGTGCCACTCTCTGAGGGAAGTTCATTCATTTTGAATTAGATAGTTTGTTGTAAGTGCATCTGTTTATGTGAGCTGAAACAAATGATGTTTTGCCCTGTTTCTACCAGCTCTCCGGGAAGCCTGAGTGATAGCCTTCCATTAATCCAGTTAATCAAACTTATAATAAGAATGTATGTTGTAGCGGCATATCCGATAGCCAACTGTGATCAATTTCATCTCAATAAATTTGATCAAGGGGTGCCAGGTACAGGACTCCACAGTTTCCAGCAACATGAATTCATTACAGATTATGTGTGCCGCTGGCATAAAAGAAGTAACACTAGAGCACTTAACTATTTGGAGTCTAATTTTCCTTGAAATTTCCCCTTAAGTTGCTCCAAAGTTAAATATTCTAACCACAAGATGCCAAGTTTTATGGCCGCAGTAATACATCAAATAGAAAATATCGACATGTTTTGTGCAGAAATTCATACCCATTTTCTTTTAATTCAGCAGGACTTATTTGGGAGCTTTGGAAACCTCAGGATATACTGTAGCATTTAAAATAAAGGTCTGTGGGTTTGAACTGCACAGTCAGTATTTGGCAGTCCCAGGATTGAAGAGGTTATGGCAGCTCTGACAGGGGGTTCCCCAGCCTATCTAGGCAACAAGATCTAAGGCCTAAACCTTAATCCATAATCCCAGTCAAATCGTGGAATAGAGGACACAGCCCTTGATAAAGGGACTTTTTTTTTCTCTTTTCCAGCAAGGAGGCCTAGAGCTTTAAGAGACTGATTGTCAACCAGTTTTGTCAGCTTTGTCTACATTTGGATGCATATAAGATAACCTGTTGGGATATGACAGCATTAGAGCGTGCAGTTTTTCTATCAACAAGTTGAACTGTCCAAGGGTTTATGTGGATAGCTTCAAAATAAGTTTCTAGTGTGAGTGTCAGTGTTCACAGATCTTTCACTAGAAGACCTAAATGCTTTCTGGGAAATCAGACACCGTCCTTTTCAAAGATCCTCATGTCTCTACTTATGTTTACACAAATGCCACATCCACGATTTAATCCTGTCTTGTCTTCTTTCTGCCTCTCAACGGAATAAATGGGGCTCGTCTCGTCTGAGACAACCATCCCAGCCCTCCCACTGTGCTTGACAGCGTCTTTCAAACACAAGATACCTGCCATTAGGAGAAAAAACAAGTCACACCTAGAGTACAATTACAAAAATGACTGCTGGCAGGAAGGCAAGACACATCTGTGAGATAAACATTAGACTATTTTGGAATCTGAGGACCTTACAATGTTGCAACATGTTCGAGTATTTAATGGTTTGTCTCTTTTTTTCCACTCTGAAATGTCAGCCTGTCATTTTCGGCTGGTGCTATTATTTTTATTTTACAAAATAAGATATGCAGCATTTTGAGATGAAACCCCTCATTTTAGTGCCGGTTTCTTGGGAGTGGCCCCTTCAACAATGCATCAGCTTTGTAGGGCCAAACTCAAGTGGATCTAATGCACAGACGTTTGCAGTAGATGCGTGCACACATACACACACACACACACACACACACACACACATGTGCGCTATTAGGTGCTGTGAGCATGGCCAGGAGTCAGGAGTACGATGAGGGCTTTTCGTGGTCGATTTTCCATTCTTGAGGGCGAACAGCAAAGCATGTAAAAGAGAGCGACAGCTGCCGTCAAATGGAGCTCTTTGAAGAACTACATCAAACAGAGAGGCTCATCTCCCAGCTATTGGGCCCACAGTACAGAGTGTGTGTGTGTGTGTGTGTGTGTGTGTGTGTGTGTGTGTGTGCGTGCTTGTGTGTGTGTGTGTGTGTGTGTCTGTTGCATGTTAGAGAGGTGTATAGGGCTGTTAATCCAGGCCTCCTCTCCCTCCTCGCCCTCTGCCGCTCACCGCTCAGTTTTTATATCTGGCTGCACATTTCCAATTCATTTTTACTTCTTGGAGCTCTCTCTTTTCATTGATCTGCTCTGTTAGTCATGTTTATTTTCTGATTATTGCTCCACATCTTCTCTTTCTCCCCTGACTTTCTCCTGCTCCACTTCTCTCTTCCATTCTTTTATCTAATTTCTCCACCCCCTGCTACTTCTCCATCTATTCTTCATTATTTCTTCCCTCATTCATTCCATCTTCACTTGACTGGTTCCTTTCTCAATTTAAAGTATTAATTCTCTTTTGTGAGATCATTTTTAGATTTCATTTTGTCTCCATCTTTGGTGTTCAGCGCTTCAGGCTGTGGTTTTTCTGGGCTACGCTTCCCAGAGATCACCTGTCAGTCAACCGGTGTGGGCGGTGTTTAATCGCCTTTCTCTTGGATTTTCTGTTGGAGTTCCTGTATCCTGTAGGTGGCGCTGTTTTCTTTGTGTGTTCAGCCATGGTGGCTTTCACTGCTCGTGCAAACTACTCAGCTCTTCTTCTACTGTTTATCCCTTTGAAACCTGAGCAATGTCACTGCATTTCTTGTATAAAAAAAAATGATAAATTTTAAATGAAATTACAAGAAAGTCACCATAAAATTGCCACAAAATTACCTAAGATTTTGAAAAATAAATTGCACGAAAATTGGCATTAAAAAGTGCCTCAAAATTACTGTAAAAAGACTGAAAAAAATCCAAGACAATTAACGAGAAAGAACAGAAAAGAACAGAAAAATAGCAAAGAATTGGTTTTAAAAATTACCATAAAACTATATTGCAAGTACATTTTTTTCAAAGGTTGTAATAAAACCTTTCAAAAATATAAGCCAGCCCACAGGCACCTGGGTTTCAAAGAGTTATCACCAACAAACCAGAAATATAAAACACATCCCTTCCTGTGCAGCAGAGTATTTTTTCCAGGAAAAAGACCCACAGAATGCTGAGTGTTGTTTAGAGCAAGAAATGTAAAAGCTTTTATGAACTGTCTATGGGGTGAATCACTGTTGCCTCATCAGTCTGATCGAGAGTAGCAAAACATGTGTTTATTTATACAAAAAGGTGGCAGGTTATTACTTTTCTGCGGTGTTCTCTTTATTTCCCTCCATTCCTTTCATAACTTCCTGCTCTTTTGTTGTCTCTCACGCCCACTTGTGTTCTCTGTCTCTCCCTCTCTCTCTCTGTCTGTCTCTCAGTTTCTGTCTCCCAATCTATCTCTTTCTCCTCTTCCTATACTTGTGATAGGAGGGTATCTTGATTAGAGCACCCACACACACACACACACACACACACACATTGCATCAGTGCATCTGATTAGCTCAAACTGGCTGCTCCACCAGAAGCACAACAGGAGGCACCACACACACACACACACACACACACACACACACACACACACACACACACACACACACACACACACACACAGACATGCACGCCTACACTACACTCACATCAAAATACCTGAATTGCGAAGTCTGTCTGTACTCGTGCACTTGCATATGAACACACACAGAGACACCCACACACAGACACACATCTGGGCTACTTCTGGCGTTGCGACGGTGAAGCGTCAGGTGAGCCCAGCGTGGCGCTGACAGCTCCCCAGCCCTAATGAAGCATTAATAAACTGCAGCACAAAACACTGGATCAAAGAGCGGCAGACAGCAGGCTTCAGTAATACAGTACGACCCACCTGCCTGGCTGTCTGCCGGCTGCCAGAAGATGAGAGGAGAGGGGAGAGGATCACTGTAATCCCCCGTCCTCCATAGCCCCTCTGCCCCAGTTTTCTAGGAGCTGTCATCAACCCTTTGCCTATGCTGGAGTAGTCTGTCGCGGGTCCTGTGTTGTACATTCTTCCTGCTTTTGTTTTTGTAATATACTCATATAATAAACAACTACATGTGGCTTCATTAAAAGGGTATCGCCTGAATGGATTTTAAAGGGATATTTCACCCATTTTGAAAGATTTGATATTGTAGTGCTATGTTCGCCTCATTGTTACTGAGTGCTGGATACTGGCTGGATGCTCCAAATGCTAACTGTTAGCCTCCTGCCATTGAGGTGGACTTCCCTCCAGCTAACACTCTGAAAAATAACTGCTTGAATTGTTAATTGAACTGTTAAATAAACAAAGTTTTTTTTTTTTAATAATAATACAACTGCTACCACCACTACTACTACTACTACTACTACTACTATGACGCCGATGGTTCTTTAAGGCAGAGAGATTTAGAGTCACACAAGGGTCTTACTGCTATTTCAGAAGCTTTTCTGCCCTTTCCATTTTCGCATCGAAGTGGACACAATCAAAGTACTAAATATCAGCACAAAATATCAGCCATCGGCAGCTTCAGTTCAAAAGCAGCAGAGTTGGGATCAGCCTTTAGCAGCGCGCATCTGTCAAACCCAAATCGAGGTCATAAAGCATTTGGTTTCTGTCTGGCTGCTCGTTTCTTTCAAAATCCCACCAACTGAGCTGTTGTCAGTGATTGAGGAGGAATGGAGACACATGACATGATCTGTCAGGTTTGAAGTAAGCAGTTTTCTATGCCTCGATGCAATTACCTGCTTGTCACAAGATGAACAGCCATAGCTAGGGGTGTCATAGGACAAGAGGCAATTGATGCAAAATTAATCCATATTTTTTGTTATTTGGTGAAGCAATGATCTCTGTCTAATTTAAAACGATGTTTAAAAAAAATCTGCATATGAGCCACAAAAAGCACAAAAATAAGTCAATATTTTACTGATTAACATTAAGATAAAGGACTTTCCTCCACAGTCGAGCAGCAGGTTGTCATTTTTAACGTCTCCTCCTTTACATCTGCCCATATGTCCCGGTCCTATACACAATTTGGCCAATCCAACAAGAATATATACTTGATGCCACTATGATGATGCATTATTGATACAAAGCATTTGGTAATTGTAATTTGGGCTGACATATGATGGGCACTAAAGTAGTGCCTCTCCCCCTCAGCCGTGACAGCTACAACACTGATGAATCTAAGAGAACAAAGACTGCTAACTTTTATCTTTGAGTTGTTTGTAAAACTAGCAATAAACACTCCAACACTCATTACATCTTGCACTGTTTTGCACTGCTCGTACTTGTAAGATTTCATCTTGACAGTTGTGCTTATAGTCAGGAATTCTGGATGAACTGAAATGTCAACTCTCCCCTCAACTGACCTTTTCTTGCAAAGCAATTAACTGATAGACGATAAAAATAAAGACTGAGACAAAGGCAGTATCAGTATAGCTACGTCTCATCACAGAAGCATCTGCTCTGACAAAGGTGACAAACTGCAAAGTCACCTGATTGGATGGATTTTGGCAATAGATTGTTGAAAAGGGTGGGGCCTCCTTGGCACTCCGGTTTCTTTATTTATGGCATGTATGAAAAGGGTATCTCGTTGCTGTTTACCTGGCAACCAAGATATGACAAACCAAGATAAAGACCATATGGTGGATTTGTTACGTTACATTTTACAAGGATACAAGGATACAAGGAAGTTTATTTGTCATTATACAACAGGTTGAATAATGAAATTAAAGTGTGGTTCCCTCTTGACTGATTAATTGATTGTATAGAAAATAAAATTATTAAACATGGAGGAGTTCAGATGGTGCATTTAGTAGTCTCACAGCCTGAGGGAAGAAGCTGCTCTGTAGTCTGGTGGTACGGCAGCAGATACTTCTGTATCTTTGGCCTGACGGCAGCAGGGTGAACAGGCTGTGGCTGGTGTTGTCTTTTAGGATCCTTTTGGCTCTGCGCAGGCACCTCACCTCCCCGATATCACTGAGGCTTGATAGATGGGTGCCAATGATGTTTTGGGCAGTTTTAATCACTCGTTGCAGAGTCTTCCTGTCCTGGGCCGTGCACATCCCATTTTACCAACTTAATTTGTTTTTAAATATGTATTTGCGAAGAATCTAGTTGAGCAAATACTTGATGAAGCCATGTGAGCACGCAAGAAGTCTGACATGGCGAATCTAACCTGAATGGGTTTTGGCTAGTGAGTGCTAACCCTAACCCTAACCCTAACCCTAACCCAAGCAAAAAGCACTACTTTTTCCTGTAAATGCACTTTTTCTCGGACATGTAAATAAGTATGACATGTAAATAAGTATGATTTATAGTGCTTATCAGTAATAATAGGACATGTGGAATAGGTAATGTTTCAACACTAAGCAGGCTAACTTGTTCAACATTATGTCAACAAATATAAATATCCATTCAAATCCAAAGCAGTAATTCTGTACCACAGCGTGTTCTCCACTTGTTCTCCAAGGGAGATGGAACTGGAACCTTCCAATGGGCGCTGGCTCACCTGGTAGAGGTGTAGCACGTAGTCCTTAAAAAGAGTCCTTACCGCAGCGGCCCAGCTTCGATTTTCGGCCTGGGCCATTTGCTGCATGTTATTACCTTTGTTTTCTGACTCTTTCTCCAGTGTCACTATCAAAGAGAGTAGAAATCACTGCCTCCTCCACCCACCCTCCCCAAAAAAGTGAATATAGGAAATTTTGAATTCCTGTAATAGGGCTTCTTACATGTAAAGTGTCCTTTGGGTTCTCCTCTCCTTACTTGAGGTCCACAGAAACAACGACGTCTGTCTTTTAGTGCTGGCACGTCATTGCTTCAGTGTCGCTCTGTGTCTTTATCTTGCCATCTATCTGTTTCCGAATCTGTCTGTGTCTCTCATTATCTTTGCCGTCTAAACCTCACTGAGCCTTTTTCCAGTAAGGGAGAGTGATCTAATTGGCAGTGAAGAGCATTCTAATTTAGAGAAGTTGGCTCGGCTGACTTTTTCTGCTCTCCGCCTCCTACTCCTCTTCTTTTTTTTTTTTTTTTTAACCACCTTTCAAATGATAATAATGAGAAAATACAAGCCAGAACTCCCCAAAGTTTGCTGCGGCGAGTGTTTTTCCTTTTTTTCCCCCCCAATATATGCTTGTTACACCGGTCACATTTGCCCAGGCAATTTGCCTGCTTGTCTGAGTCTGACAAGGGAGGCTTATCTGCACTAACGCCCCGTTGAGGCTGCGCTTCGCCGAAAAATCGGCCCCTGTTAGCATTCAAATCAAGAGCCCCCCCCCCATCCTACCTAGCCTGTGCCCCCTACCAGCACCTCCCCCCTCTTTGCCTGTCAGTACGCAAGCTACACTCGGCGGAAAGGGGGTGAGGAGAAGAAGCCCAGGCTATTATTTAATGAGATCAAGAAGCGCGAGGAGAATGCTGTTTACTGTCACAAAGCAAACAGGGGCCCACTCAGCAGGCGAGGAGGATCACTGTGCGGCTCCCTCATCTTCCTCCTCTTCCTCGCCTCTGCCTGGCAGCTGCAGCTGTAGCCTCGGCTTTAACGACTACCATTTCACGGAGACCGTAAGCTCACTGACAAGGTGCTTCTTCTTGTCAGGGCGGATACTCACAACATTCTCCGCGAATCCTCATCCAGTTCCCAACAGCAGGTGCCTGGAAAAACAGCATGGTTTTAAAGGTTATTTCTGGTTGTATATGCTGCATAACAAGAGGCCAAACTATTTTTCAGTGTAAATAGCAGAGTGAGAATTGCTTGTGTGACTTCCCAGCCATTGTTACTGCTGCTATTTGACACGGCCTTTTACTTGCCCGGGCAGACATAGTGAGGTCATTAATGCAGAACAGGTTCCCAGAGGTCATCAATGTGTTATTGTTCATATGATTAACCACAAATTATGGGCCAAGTGTCACAATCTCTTGCCAGTACACATTGGCTGCCCTTAAGCCAGGGTCGCAGGGTTACAATGAAATCTATGATTTCTTCTGGGTAAAACCCATCATTTTCCTTTCCTTGGGTTGGAGCCCTATGTTGCCTCAGCTGAAGATTTTATTGCATGGATATTTCAAGTTATTAGGGAGTTATCTTTGTCATCCATTAGGTATGGAATTACTTAAAAGCTCCTAGTGTGGCACAAACATAAAATGCAAAAAAAAAGAAAAAAGAAAGAAAGAGAACCCTGTTCGTTAACGAGTATATTGCACCAAGCCTCAAAAGGACTTGACAGGAAAGGAAGAGAAAAAAGGAAGGAGAAAAATGTGTCATGGAGATGTGGGAAGAGAGGTGGGGAATATGTGTATCCTTTGATCAAGCAGCACACCAAAGCACTACCAGTACCACTCCTGTCTCCTTACACATCCATAATATATCTCTGCACTCATTCCAGCCTCTTATTAACAAGGCAGTGGTGCGTTACCCATCCCATCCCAAAGTAAGGTATCGCATTTTCAGAAATGGCAAACATGTTGGGAAAAATGAAAAGTCACACATCTCTTGTCTTTATTTTAAAATAGGAGGGGTGGAAATGCAGTTCAAGGAAAAGTATGCAGTGAAGGATTGCAGATTTAATATATCCACTCCCCCCTGAAATTAAAGTCATTGGCACAGGGTATAACAAAAGAGGGGATAATATTGGACACGGGTAAATATTTTTTCCAAAAGTGGTCTGCTTAGGAAATGAGAGGGCTGGCAAAACTCAGTTCCTTACTCAGGGGATAGCTCTGTCTATGAGCATGTTTGTCCGCAGCAGTCATAAATATGTATTGGGGTGCGAAATGACAGTGATTGTAATCTGGCGGCCCGCTTTTGTTGAGCATATGAAACCCAGTAACCCCCCCCATCAGTTGCAGACATTGGTGAAATTAAAAGTTCCACCCACTCCTATTACTGGAATGAGTCTCTCAGCAGCGAGTGGCACGCAGTTTAATTAGGATGGAGACAAAGTCCACGGGGGGGGAATACCTCGCTCCCTTTTTTCTCCTCTGTCGCTGTCTCATTTGTAGAAAGGTAAATATTCAGAGGGTCCCTTTTCAGCCATGGTGTAGAAAGCATGCTCGAGCATAGCAATAGGGAGTGTGTTGTGAATGCAAAGGCCCCAATTCAATTGGCCCTGCACTGCAAATGAAACACAACTTGTTTGTACGAGTAGACAGCTGTGACAGCACGTCCTTACCCCGGGGTGTCAAGTAGTTCTTCAAACCCAGAATAACTCATGCGCTGGGCTTCCATCAGTGCACCAACAGCCACTCTAATAAGGTGGCTTGTCAGCCATGACACACTCCAACGTACAGTACCGGTGAGTGGCCACCCCGCTCTGGAGTGCATCTGGTTGACAGGTGTACGCTTCAGCGTAACAAGCCTTTGTTGTACTCGAGCGAACCTCGTTTTCGTGTCTGTCTTTACCTGCAGCTCTAAAGGACCCATGCACCGAGGTGACCTGCAGCTACGGCAGCACCTGCGTCCAGTCGTCAGATGGCTTGTCAGCTAAGTGCATGTGTCCGCTGGGGTGTGAGGGCAAACTGCACCAGACGGTGTGTGGCAGCGATGGAAAAGACTATCTCAATGAATGTGAGCTCCACCAGCAGGCATGCAAGCACCAGAAGAACGTGCGAGTGCAACACCTAGGGCCCTGTGGTGAGTTTCTTTCTTCTATCTTTGATTTGCTTTGTTTTCCCATCACATCTTTGTAGTCTGATGTTCAGATTGAATGACCATTTTGTTTCTACTCCATTACTGAGTCTAACATTGCCCCCATGTTAGCCGATTTCTGTAGACAGAGGGATTTGAATGCTGCTAACCAATCACTAGCGACTGAGCTCATAAATCAGAAAAAAAAAAAAAAAAAAACATGCAATTCACAGGTCTGAAATCAAGCTACTGCTCTCTTCCCTCCTTGCATCTCACATCCCTTGTCCTCTCTTTTCACTTCTTGTCTTCTTTTATCCCCTCTCTTCCTTATTTGCCTTCAGCTCTTGTCTTTCCTCTGTTCTCCTCTGCTCCCATCTTTATCTATTTTTGTCAGCCCCTCCCCTATTTTTCACATACCCTGTACTCTTCTTTGCTGATTTCTTCTTCTCCTCACTCATTTCACTACCTCTCCTCTCCGCGGTTCTTTTTTGTACCGTCTGTCCTGGTTACTTTCCTCCCACTGGCTTTTGTTGTTTTTGTTGTTTATCCACCACTTATTTACCCGTACGCCTCTCTTAATTCTCATTTTTCATTCAGGCTGCCTGGCTTCACGCAAGTACTCCTGCCGTGTGAATTGATGTTTTTTTTAAAGCGGCCCTTCAGAGCTGTCGCTTCCGTTGGGCTCCGCTTTTTTGTTTGTTCTTGTTTTCATCAGCCGGTGGTTGTTTTCTCCCAAGGCTCTCAACTTTGAGGTATTTCTCGCAGCAAGCCAGATGGAGAGGAAAAGCAGGGGAGACAGAGTCTGTCCCTTAGCAATGGGGGGCCTGTAGGAGAGTGGGGGGTAAGGAGAGATGGATGGTCAGGTCCCCTGGCAGGAGGCTGGTCATATAAATCCAACCCCAGTCAGACAAAACAACCTAAGTTGCCCTAAACCCCCAGGGGAGGGCCGAGGCATGGGGGACAAGACTGCCCCGACGGCGCTCTAAATCTTCCCAGAGCTGTTTCATCTGGAGCCTTGGGTGTTTGAAGCGGCTGGCCCCGGCCAGACAAATGCAGTTGATTTATTCATACTGCTTGTGTTGCAGCATCCGAGCCACTCTTTCTAATTATTCCCCATGCTTGACGATAGGAAAGCATGGATCCTGGAAGCTGTTCTCCTTTGTTAATGGGAGGTAATGGTCTTTCCCACAGATAATGGTCTGGCTCACAAGGGAGCCACTGAGTTACACGGAGACACTGCATGCATTACAATAAAAACCTCTGGTTGTGGCCCCCACTCACCTCCTCTGCAAGCCATCGCATTGTCCTGATATAAAACAATCCCTGGCCTGGCCATAGCGGGCCTCAGTCACCTTGCCTTCCAACCCTCAGCAGCCAAACTGCTCTGTCCCTTTTTATGTTCCTGCATTGTCACTCTTTGTATTCTTGCCAGAGGCCTTGGAAACCATTTTCTCTTTCTCCTTCTCTCCCTGTTCATTTCTATCTCTCTCTCGCTCCCCCTCTCTTTTCCTTTCTTTCTCTTCCTGACGACTGGGTGTTTCATCCTTGGTGTGTTTTGAATGACTCGCCGGCAGCTTGGCAGTGATTTAATATGTCACGGTGCAACATAAATCCTTTGTCTTCCCTCATGCTGAAAGCATGGTGAGCAGGATGAAGCCTGCATGGGCTCCTGTTTCAAGAAGTAACTCCTCCACCCCTCAACCCTCCAACACGCAGCCCACCACCACCGCCAACAACATCCCACACAACCCTAAACCGATTCCATTATGATCATCACAGCTGATACGGCCAAGTGTGCCGGACTGCAGCTCCCCTGGAAAGAGGGAGGAGTTGGGGACCAAATCAAACAGACCCTCTTCTTCATCCATTTCCTTGTCTCTGCTTCACGTCCGAGGTCCCACTGCTGATACTATCTGTGGAAGAACAGTGCATACTGTTCTCTATTCTGCCTTGTCATTCTCTTTGGTTTCACTGTTTTTTCTATTATCCTTGCTCATATTTCTCTCTTTATTGATTTCAAATGGTATTACAGGACCACACCAGTGATTTGCATGTTTAGCTTAATATATGAAGAGTTCATTTGCAAAAACAGATAAAAGCCATTCTTAAAATGAATACACCTTTTTCACTGATACTGCTTGGAGTACACTCACACATATACACACACACACACACAAAGCATGATTTAGGATAATAAACATTATGCCAGGCTAAATAAACATATAAAAAATAGAAATAAATATAAAGTAAATTTTAATAAAATTCAAAAAAGTTTAAAAAGGTTTAATAAATTCAAATGGAGATATCTGTTTTTGCAAATGAACTCTTCATATACAAAATATTTATACTATCAGCCATATTTTAGAACTTCATTATCTTTTTCCTCCCTTTCATCCAGCCATTGGTTTCCATTCATCCCACTACGATATGAATATGAACTTTCTGAACTTTCTTCACACCAGTATTCCATCATCTTAATAAAGTCATCTTGAAATTGAATGGAGTGAAATGATCGCTCCACTGGAAAATGTTTAAAAAGGTGGTGTGAAGATTAGATACCGTCTAAATACATACTTTCAGAATATGCTGTAACGTTTCCTCCCTCCCTCTCAACCCACAGACCCATGTAAAGACAATGAAAACAGTGTGAATGTGATGTGCCGAGTGGAGGCCCTCACCCGCCAGCCCCAGGTCTTTGACTCTGCTGACTCCTGTTCGCCAAGCAGCGAGCCACTGTGCGCCAGCGACGGCCACACATACCCTAGCGAGTGCGCCATGCTTCGTACAGGCTTGCAGAAAGATATCAGACTCAGGAAGATCCACGCAGGGCGATGCCAGAAGCTGGGTAAGCTAACTTAAGGTTTTTGGGGCATTGGAAATTCATGCATAAAGTTTTGGTGACATGAAAATATCACACTTAAAAGCTACAATGTGCAACTTTTTAAGTTCAGGCAGAAAATGTGTTGTTAGTCCCGCCCTCATCCCCATCAATTTGTCAAAATCCACCTCAATACTTGTCATTCATCTTGATGAGCTGTCATCTAGCTTGAGGCTGAGGTAACTGGGATCTGCACAGCCTCCGCAGGCAGTGTAAAAAGCAGATGGCAATTGCAGCCAATATGCAACAAAAAACAGTGCTGATGTTCAGTGTTTTTGATTATTTAGCTTCAGTATTCTTTCATTTCTTAATGGCTTCCTCCGTTATTGTTGATTCTATGAGTCTGCTGTTCTGTAGCCGTTGACTTGACCTTGATTGCCAGCCCAGGTCACTACTCACCATGCCTTAGTGTCTTCCCCAAAAACATCAAGTCTTTGAAAAGGCAATTTCAAGATAATTGCAAAAATAGGCATCTAGCCACAGGTAAACACACACTGGTAATGTAGAATATATCGTTTATTTATTTTACTGTCAATATATTGTAGTGATTAAGCTGCATTTATGACACTGCAATGTTTCTGTGAAAGGATCTGCTCACCTAATGCACTGAGATAACAAATAAGATGTGGGTATTGCAACAAACTTTTTTTGTTGCAAGAACGGTGGGCTAGAAAAGCACAGGACAGCGCAACAGCTGTTTCAGTTTGCATGCATTACCATGAATAAGCAGAATAAATCCAACACATGAAACAGCTGCATTGCAACACAATATCTGTGCAATGCAGTAATGCAGCGGTAAGTCACATTTGAAACTAATGATGTCTGCTTAACAATTGCAAACCATTTGTGTTGTATGAAACAATAATGAGAATAATGGAAACTACTGAAGCTTTTAGATTCAGTACAGGTGAAACAGCCTTGAAGTCTAACTCTAACAACTGCATTCCACACCATGCCACCTAGATAAATGACTCCGGGGTCTCGGGGTCTGTACTGTATCCATACTAGCAGGAGCTTCCTCTGGCTTGATAAGAGCCTCTAGGGCTGTTATCTGTGCTATTAGAACAGGGGTTTAAAGCCTTAGTCAACACAGAGCTGTCAGACTTTACTGTACATCTGATAGCCATCGGAGGAAATCCAATTTTCCCGCTGTGTTGCTGGTGGGAACCAACAAACCCACGACTGTGCAGGTTTACGGCAGGGATACTAGGACCCCCCCTCTCCCCACACACGCACACCCCTGCGCTGACACACCTTACAACACCTAAGACAAGGGTGCAGGATTCTCTTTTGCACAGTCAACAGTGCAGGCTGATACACAATCTTTTGATATACACTGATCCTCCTGTCTGCTCTGCTTGACAGGCTGATGGAGGAGCGGAGGGTTTGAAATTGCACAAGGCCAGATCCAAGTCTTAGGTGTCTTGTGTGTGTGTGTGTGTGTGTGTGTGTGTGTGTGTGTGTGTGTGTGTGTGTGAAAGAGAAATCAAAAAAAGACAGCGGGCACTTGCATGTATTTGCATGCATGAAAAAGAGAACGTGCTTGTGTGTACAATGTGCACAAGTGGAAGAACACCATGCTGTTATTTCCTTCTCTGCTCTGCCCTTTTCAATTGAAAGAATAATTCAATTTGAAACAGAGATCCATGAAATCATATCCCTGAGCACATTACAAATTGGCAACTAATGAAAATGGCCATTTCAACTTGTAACCATGACATTATGCATCCTTGTAGCCCTCTCACACAGATGACGCAGCGATGTAATTAAGTGCGGCATGACAGGCTTTTAAAGAAAAAAGAAGAAGGAATTGAATTACTTCACAAATTTGATCCAGTGATCACGAATGAAATAAATTCAAAGCATAGTCCACGCCTCAAGAGCAGATGCCTGCCTCAAAATAGATGGCCTCACTTCACTGGCAAATTTGCCATTCTACTTTATTTCTGTTCTCTTTTTCCTCCATGGCTGATTTCTGTCTTGCACTGTAGATTGAAATAAAATGAATTCAGTGTAATAGTTTAGAGTGGAACTTGATGGTAAACGCTCCTTCTCAGTCAGTGTTTCACAGCTAAATGAATAGTTTGATCTTGGGAAACCTGATCTCCAGTCCGTTATCATGCACTAGCAGCACTGTAGCCCAGTCTTGCAGTCTTTAAGTCTTAAGGTCTTCTGTTTTATATGTGAATTACGGGATCACTAAGTGTACTTTTATACAGTGTTCATACAGCGAGTGTTTTTGTCATGTCTTGTAAGCCAATGTGGGCTGGGCATCTTTTGGTGCATGACACCGGGAAAAAATAAAATACTTACTTACTGTACCAAATTTGTTATTTCAATCCAAACGCAAAACAAAATGTGAAAAGTTATTTTTGTAAATTGAAGTAGAAATAACATCGCCTGTGGGTGCGAGATAAAAACAATATGCCATCATATTAATGCTTTCCTCCGTTAAGTAACATTAAGAATCAATACTTCTTTGGTTAATTTTCAGTGCTGTTATTATGATACTCTACAGTCTTTGGTGTAAATGTTAAGACAGCAGCCTGTATTCATAAAAAGCGCCAGAGGTCTCAGGTGATTCCCACCTCTGATATATTGCCTTGATATCAATCAGTCATATAAGACAAGATATCATATAACTTTCCCTGGTTTTAAAGGCTGCATTACAGTAAAGGGATATAGTTTTAGGACTGTTATTCGTCTGTTCTTGCTGTTATGTTATTTGCTTCTACCTGCTTGGTCATCATAGCGACATTTCTAATTACTAATGTTTAACACAAATCTCAATGTCTTGTAGAGAGCTATACAACATCATCACAATACTGACCAATCCAGGAGTTCAGACAAAATATTGTGATATTTGGTTTTGTCCTAATCGACATGATGATAGAAAGCTAAAACTACCTTCAAGCTATGTTAACTGCCCCTCAAAATAACAATATAATAATCAGAAAAACCTGTCCATTCTTTAAGTAGCCTTGTTATATTTAATTTCAGAGGACCGCCTAATCATTTCATTTCACTCCTTTGTGAACACAGTGTCTTTAGAGCGATTATTGTATTGAGTGCTAATAAGCATTAAGAAATTCATTTCTGAGGTTATGTGAATCCAATGTGATCATTGTTCCTGTCCCCCTCCCCACCCCCCCCCCACCCCCACCATGTTCCCTTCTTCCAGAGGAGTGTAAGGAGGACTGTACGTTCAATGCGGTGTGCCTGGTGGAGCGGCTGGGCGTCCGCTGTTCCTGTGATCCCATCAATTGTGACGGCAGCTACAAACCCCTGTGTGGCAAGGACGGGCGCACCTATGCCAACGACTGCGAGCGACGCAAGGCTGAGTGCCAGGCCAAGACCCACATTCCTGTCAAGCACCAAGGGCCCTGTGGTGAGTGGAGCTGAAGTAATGTGGGACTCGGGGTAATAGCGCCCTCGAGCCTCTTTTAGGGCTAATGCTGTTTCCTCTCGATCCGATCTCTTTCTTCGCCTTTCTCTGCCTTTGTTTTCTGCGGTATACTCAATGCCTTTCCCCCGTTCTATATCTTCCAGGCTAACTGTGTGTATGTGTGTCCTGTAAACTTTACCGCAGTGTGTCTCAAATGGATTGGGGACGCTTTCTCAGTGGGAGGGGAAACTCAAACAGACAGGACGCCTTTCTTTTAAAAAAGCATGTCATCACTTCACCACTCGTTCTCCCATCTCCCGTCCATCTCCTCATCTCTGTCACGCTCCATCCCTCCATCTCTCACACACACAAATGAAACGCCACCTTCATGTTTCATTCATCCGCTCTCTGTCTTCCACTCCTTCCGTAGTGCCAGTCTTCCACTTCAGTGGATATTCCTCCTCCCTGGCCTTTGTTTTTTGTCTTGTCTGTTGCTTTCATTGTATAAAAAACGTATTCTTTCTTGTTTCAGTGCGTCAGTCACTCAGTCTGTCTGTCTTTGTCCGTCTGGTCGTCTGCCTGGCTGTTTTGCCTGGAGGTGGAGAGGGGGGGTCACCCCAGTGGGCGACCTCATCTGGTGGACTCTGAGGGGTGAAAACCTTCCCCTCCAAGTGGACCCAACAGGAGTCAGCTTGTCCTGCTTTCTGTCTCTTCCTCTAACTCTTTCCTTCTCCCTCTGTCTCCCAGTATCTCTTCCTCCCTCTCTGTCACAAATCTCTTCCTTCCACTTTACTTTCTTGTGAAGATGCAATCCAAGAGGTTGGAGAACTTTTCCTCTCTCCCGGCGTTCTGTGTTTTGTGTGCTGCCTAACCAAAGCTCCTCCTCTTCCTGCCTTCCCCAACACCGCCAGCCCCTTCCTTTGCATGGTATAATAATGCATGTCAACTCTTGACCTCATGACTTCCCAGACAGCCCCTCCTCCATCGTGGGCGCTATCTCGCCAAAGCCTGCAACTTCCTGACGAATACATAAAGCTAGGTTTCTTATCGATTGCGAGCACAGCGCCCAGACACCTGTGCTTGGTTGGGTTCAAGAATGATGATAAAATGCAAAATGGAGCTATCAAAACTTGCCATACATTCGCAGAAATGTCCCAGGCCCACTCTGCACCTGACATTAACATTCATCCTGTGTCTGGATTGTATCTCTAAATGATTTAGCTGGATGACATTTACACTTGACATTGAAATGCAACTTCAAAAATACACAGTGAAATCGAATTTCTTTCCCTTTACAAAAAAAATGTATATTGCCGTGGATGTCAGTTTATCTCATAATATTTACATTTTTATACAAGCTTACAGTTCCTCATCCACAAGTCTTCACATGTCAATTGAACTAGGATGTTATTTAATCTATATTGTTAATGTGGCCAAATCTACTTTGATCACTTCCAGACATGGATTGGGTAATCAGATATCGTGTGCTATGCTATGTATGCTCCACCATATCTTTCTTTCTTTCTTTTTTTTTTATGCAAATTGTCAGTTTTTTCATTTATTTATTTTGTCTTATTAATATTTTCAATATTTTTTTTATTTTTCTGTAATTTTCTTTTTGAGTCATTTCTTGCTATTTTGCTTTTTTCCTCATGTTTTTCAAAGATATCAAGTGAGTTTGTTCAGGGTGCAAAGAGTTAATGCAGGCGTCGGTCATGGCGCTTTGTTGGGACAGGCAGCCCAATCAAGCAGACCATGTGACTGAAGTACGGCGCCGCTCCGTCAGAGTCCCACCCCACGTTTTCTGTCTGTTGTGACAGAAGATGACAAAAAGAGAGAGAGATCTCTCAATCCCGCTGCCATTCGTTGTGGAGCTGAATACAAAGTTACCTTGAGGAGTCGATGTCTGGATGCACCGGCGCTCATTAGCATTATTTGTCCCTTCCGAGCGCCGCATAAATTAGCTAGTCAAAATGGCAGCCTGGGTGCTTATGTGTTTTGCTTTATTTCATTATTTCTGGGAAAAAAAGGTTCTTAGCCTCCCCCCCTCACCCACCCCACCACCACCAGCACCCTTGTCGAGCCACCACCCCCACCCCCAGTTGCACATCTCAGCTGTCAGCAACCGGCAGTATGTTTCTTTAATGCATTTTTATTGACATTTGCATATTTTGCAAAACAGAGCACCACAAACGCCACCCCCTTCATTCGGATTTAATTAAACATCAAAAGAGGCAAGTGTTGGTGCCCACTGAGACTGTTGGTTTAGTCTGTGTGTGTTTGTGCACATGTTCATGTAAGAGGATGTGTGTCCTCGTCTTTGGACACCTGTGCACAGTTAGATGTTTAATTATAAAATTATACAGCCCTCTTTTGTCATTCTTTCCACCCCTCTCTCTCTTTCTCTCCCTCTCTCTCTCTCTCTCTCTCTCTCATCCTTTAGATGTTTATTACTCCAGTGTGTTTGGAGAACTGAGTCCAGATTAGATAGGGGCCCCTCTTTGTGATAGCACTGCCCGAAAGGCTTAAGGGGTTCACAGCCATGACAAGCACCCAAGGGATGCATGCAGTGTCTGTGTGTGTGTGTGTCTGTGTGTCTGTGTGTGTGTGTCTGAAAGACTCCCTTGACAAGAGCGATCAATAGCCCACACTGAGCAAGAGTCAGCTTGTGCCACGCGACAGGAACACACACATACACACATACAATGTAAGACACACTTCCAACTGTGCTGTGACAGTGGCTGGCAGTGTCTCACCACCTCTGCACCTACACAATGAGCACTGTGTTCAGTTGGCACACACACACACGCACACACACACACACACACACACACACACACAAAACCTTGAAGATTCCAGGAAACTTGGCTGAAAAGGAAGAGTTTGGAGAAATAATGATAGGCCGACACCGCTGTCACTAGCCTCTCCCGCCTCTGCTCATTGGCTGAGAGAGTCGCACTGAGTGGGGGTGGGTTGATCGATTGCTCTGCCAGTCGTCAAGCGGATGAAATTCTCCAGATCTGACACTCTCGTAAATCTCTGTTCGTACGGGTGACAGCACCTAATGTGACTCCCATCGACCCTCTCCTGTCGCGTACTCGTCTCCCCCAAAGAGACGATAACAGTCATGCAAAAGGGGCCCGCCAAGCCAGCCCTTAATGTCCCGACCGTTAGCCTCCCCAGTAAACAATCTGATTGATATCAAACTTCCCAAATTCAGACATGCAGGCGCCACGTGGGTTTTAGCTGATTAACTTATTTTCAAGCCCAAACCACATACCCTCCAGTTGCACAGGAACACATGAGGCCAGTGAATGATTTGCTGTAAGTGAATCAGAGCAGAGTGCTGGGAAAAGAGTGTGAACAGGACAGCACTCAGCAGACCCCGACTTAGAAAATAAGCGTCCCATGACCTTGGAAGAAAAAAAATCTGTTCTCCAGCAGCAGACAAGGAGAGGAGGTGGCCCAGCTGCTCCAGACCCACTGATAAGAAAGAAACATTCAGAGCTCATCAGCTAAATGATCAGCGCAGTGCCGGGCTGCACATGTGCTGCCGCAGGGCGGATAAAAGAAAAACATTCAAAACCATTTTAAAATATTTTAAAATTCTATTTATTCAGTATTAAAGAGCCAGATACTGTGTAACATTAATAACTTTTCCAATAAAAATGTTTAATTAAAAAAGTTTTTTTTCCTGTTTTTGCCCTAGTTCTACTTCAGCCCCCTTGCTTCCATCCTATTGCTACCCAATGGATAGTATGTGTACACAGTTCAGTGGGTGTGTGTGTGTGTGTGTGTCTGTGTGTGTCTGTGTGTGTGTGTGTGTGTGTGCGCGCACGCACATGAGAGTACATGATTACATTTACACCAAAAAGTTGTGCAAGTGTGAGTGAGTGCTTGAAATGTGTTGCCTGTCGCCTCTGGAGGTTAACACAAAATCACTCAGCAGCAGACGCATTGTCATTGACAAAGAGCTCTGCAAAGCAGCAGAGATGGGGATGGGGAGTGGGGGGTGGGTGGCAGAAGAAAATCAGTCACCTAAGGTGACAAGACTCTCTGGCGAATATTTTATCATTTGCATGTTTATTTGATGAGCATCTCTGCCCGTGCAGCAACACGCGGCTCCGGTGATTAGACTCATAAACAGTGGTAAGCTTGAGTACCTACTGAACCCAGCCCAAGACCTCCAGTGCTGTTTTTCTTAATCAAGTTAATTAGAGGAAGTGCTGTGGGAGCCGGATTGACAGCAGCCAGGGACCAGCAGTCCACTTACTGTGGCCCCCTGGCTGTCATTGTAGAGAAATTGCAGCCAAATGCAGGTCAACGGCGTGTCACAAGTGACTTCAGGCATTGTGATGCACTGTTGGGCTGTGATCAACCTCACCGCTCATCCCTTTTCTCTCCTCTCTTTGTGCTATTTTGTCTGTTTATTTTGAGCTCTTCCTGGGAGGAAGGCAGTGAACCTACACCACGACAGTGGCTGGAGGACTTAAAAACAAGAAGCTGCCTCTTCAGCCTCTTATTGTGCCTGCGTCTGTTGTTGAGCCGTGATACACCAAAGGATGTTCATCTTCCTCTCCCTTTTTCTCGATTAATCATTGAAGCGTAGCTAGAGGCTGCACATCTTCATTATTAAACATGAAAAAATAAATAAATGAATAAATGAATTTATTTATTTAATAACATTACAATTATGATAATTAATCAAATTGCTTAATTGTATTTGAGAAATATTTTTTTTCCTGCCTTCCTTAAATCAAACAGTTTCCCACAAATATGTGGTTGCTTCCAGGGTTCATTTTGACAGCCAGGTTTGATTCAGTTTTAGTTTCAGGTTTAGACACATTTGTCACTTGAATTTTGTTAGTTTTAGTCTAGTGTTTGCCAGAACAAAAGACTCCTGGACACTTCATTTGCAGTCAGAGATATTTAATAACAAAGTAACAGCCTTCATCACCCGATGAAGGTCTCTCTACTGAAACATTGTGATTAAATATCTCTGACTGCAAGTGAAGTGGACAGTGTGCGTCAGTCTTCTGTTCTGTCTTGGTCAACCTATGGTCTGCTCCTGCGCACCTGTCGATTTATAAGAGTGCAAAAAGTTCTGCTCTTTTAGTCTAGTTTTTGTCAACAAAACCTTCAGTGGTTTTAGTCGATGAGAATGAATGTTATAATCTACTGAATCATTTTTCATTCTCTGTAAATTCCTCATTAAATTTGTTAGTGACCTTTATACACAGATTGATCTGCTCTCCTCAATATAGCGCTTGTATTTTGTATCTAGCTTTTGTTTTTATACTTAATATCAAAAGTAAAGTGTGTTCATATATCTTTCTCTTCTGAACTGAGGTCATAAGCTGTGCTTTCATTCGTCCGTCTCTGGCATTTTCGTCTTTTTTAAAATTTATTGACAAAAATGTCATTCTATTTTGTCATAGTTTTTGTCAACAAAGTTTCATTTTTGTTATGTTTTCACTGTGGCAAAGGTGTCATCATTGACAAATACTTTTAAGTCATAGTTTTAACCAACAAAATGAACACTTGGTTGCTTGGTGCGGCTCACCCAAACACAGCACTTGTCTGTAAGAGTCAGGCAGTGTTTACAAGCCTGCTCACCTGTAGAAGATACATGCCACAAGATCTGGCACCCATGTTCCCTGTTTAGTCTTCTTATACCCTCCCCTCACTGCTTTCGCCTCTCTCCGTTTTTGAAGAGCAGCGCGTTCTTAGTTGTAAATGCACAAAGAGGCTCCGACTCTCCTCCTGCCTGTGATAAGTGCTCAGTGTTAGACAGACACAGCCCGCGGGTATGCCTTTTGCTGTATGCTAATATAGCCTTTTCTCTGCATCTCTCCTTACCTCTGCTAATACAATCCATACATGTTTTTAATGCTGAGGAGACACTGGGATCTAGGCAGGGGGGCCAAGCCCTGTAGGTAAAGAACCTGGGAGGGGAGACATGCTGCGCATGGGCTACAGCCCTTTGGGGTACTGTGTTGCAATGGGTTGCAGTTGTTGGTGTTTCTCTTTGCCAGTTGGCTACTGCAAACATCACCTGGATTAGACCGATTCCCTGCTCCTGCATAATACTGGGAATGATTTGGAATTGCATACAGACCCGAGGGGGAAGAGTCCAATTAACATATGTATGAGCTCACGGTGATGGAGGAAGCTACAGCCAAAATAATCTTCTAGCATTTCCCGACACGTTACAGGGGTTAACAGCGCACACTTGCTGCAGCCATACAAACACAGCTGCTGTAAGGAGTTGGGCGCTCTGTTGGGCCGCCCAACATGAGAGCCTTTAAGCCCTGTTTTAGGTTGACAGGAGTAACATTGAAGCAGGCTCGGAAAATCCTCACCACTTTTCATGTCAGACATTAGCACTAAGTAGGCACTAATGACACTTAAGTTCGACAAACAGGTAGGCAGATATCAGAGCATCAGAGGGACGTCAGGAGCACGTCGGATGGTTTGCGGGGGGCCCTGGGGCGAGGATGTCTCATCTCGGTGTTTGGCCCAGGTGGCCAGCGCCTCTCTTGACGTGCAGAGTTGACACAACGCCGTTTAATTCCCTCCAAGGCCCGAAGCAGAGCTGTGCCACTGAAATACCACACTAATTAAAACAGCAAAGTTACACCGCAGCTGGCAGGAGAGGATACAGACTGAGGTGACACCCTGAATGTAAAGTCCGCCCAACCTGCATTGTGGGACAGACTGGAGCCGAGTGTGTGCACTTGAGTGTATTATGTACACACACACACACACACACACACAAACCCAAGCACACACATCGTTCTGTTCTGGAGGTGCCACAAGGTCCCTTTGTGCTGCATCGACTCCTAAACTAACAGCAGAATTCTTTATTAGGGAGAATTATTCATCTTTTTTTTTCCTTCTTCCTGACTTCAGCCCTGCCAGAGGAAACCAGCCATTGCACCTCCTCTTCAGCCACCAACACAATGCTTCGCCTACTGCACTCACGTATTTGTTGGCACTAGTAATGTTTCCATTCAACTGTCATGCATATTTGGAGCAAGTTTTTGAGATGTTACAAAAAACTATAATGCAAATCAGGTGCATTTCTGTCCACTGGGTTGAAGTGAATAAATAAGGTACCTCGGTGTAGAGCTACATCATAAAACACATTCATGAGGACAATGGAAATAGTCTGATTAGTGTTGAGCAAGTTGTTTTTTGTGTCTGCTAATGTTGTCCATATTTCATGTAGACCAAAATACAGCCAATTTTCTAATACACCAACTAATGACAGTGCAGCCCTAATGGAGGCGGACATACTGTGTTGGGGCAGTGTTACTTTTGTCATCAACAACTTTTCCAGGACGAGAAGAAAACTTTGTTGACAAAAACAATGCGGAAACATAATTCATTCGGTAACAAATGAAAAAACAGACAAAAACGCCAGAAATAGACCTCAGTTTGGAAGAGAAACAGATATATGGGCAAACTTTACTTTTGATATCAAGTACAAAAACAAAAACTAGATACAAAATACAAGAAGCTACAATGAGAAATGTAGATCAACTGAAACCACTGAAGTTTTCTCATCAAAACTAGATTAAAGCTAACAAAATTCAAATGAATAAGATGTGACCTCCACAAGCGCTCATTTTGTCCCGCTGAAGAAATCTTTATCAAAATATTGCGCTTCTATTCAGCTTTCCGTATCCCTTTTCTTTTGTTTGATAAGAAGATAAATGGATTGACGTGTTTGAGAGACGACCAGGGGGACAAAGCAGGAGAAAGACAGGCAAGCATCGTCTTGTGAATGCCACTACACAAGCCATCGTGATGACAGGCTGCCAGTAGTACAAAGACTACTTCTAAAGAGAGAGGAAGAAGATACAGCTTCGCTTTCTGCTTTGAATATACGAGCCATCTTGCTTTACCAAAGCCGGGTATGCACCGTCCTGACGGGGGTTTATACAATATCCCTAATCACTGGGTGCTTCCCCCTAACTCTGTCAGAAGATTATTTCACTGAGACGTGGGGGTGGGGGTCTTCTTTATTTTTTCCTTACACCCTCTCCAGTTAATAAATCAGGCAGAAATTTTGCCCCCGAGAGGCAGAGGATGATAAAAAATGGTTTTGGAGGGTAATTCTTTCATCTTTCTGCGTGCGAGAGACAAAGAGAATGGGAAACAAAGGCGTTATCGGCGGCTGCAGTTGTGTTTTAGGAGCTTGCCCTTTGGAAACGGGTTGGTGAACTTTTACGAAGGCCAAGGTTGTACAGTTAAGCTTGGATCACAAGCTTACGGCTGCTACATACACAAGCGCATTGAAAACAGATGATGGGGAATCAATTGTGTTTGAAGACTTACCAAATTAAGCACCGTTCATGTGCTTACATATTTATGTGGCAACGCCGAGCGCTTTGAAACAGGAGCTTGGCATCAAAACACGGAAATCAATAGCAGTGTTCCACCGCCTAATCCGAAACATTCCCATTAGGAAATGGGAGAGCCTGTCTCCTCGCTCAAGATCCGGAAAGATTTGTTCAATTACAATTACTGCCTTGTGGACAGCTCGTACTATCTTCTCTCTTCTTTCTTTCTTTCTTTGTCTTCCTTTTTCTTTCTTCCTTCCTTTCCCTCTTGTGATGTCTGCCGTCATTTTCTTACCTTTCATCTCTCTTTCATGTTACCTATTTATATCACAAGAAACCCGAAAGATATCTATAAAGATGACAAGTAAAATTGCTTCGGGAGAATATTTCATGCGTTTAAGTGGTAGCGTCTCGGAGAGATAGCGAGCACCCACCCAACCACACCCCCACCCTGCTACCCGACCCCCTCGCTGCCTCCACCTGTGCCATAATGGGAGTGATAAAACGAGGTAATTGCCTCTCTCTCTGCTATTGGTTGATGATTTACCCCAGCATTACAACTACAAGCAGCGGTGATATTAAACGCTTCCCAGCTTCCAAATGAAATGGAGGGCCCCAAAAGTCACCCCCTGTGGTGCCATTTAATCCCATAATGATTACGATAATGGTGGAGCCACGGGTGGCTACATTAAGGGGGCAGTTTCCATGGCAGCCTCCCCAACACAAGCGTCAAGGTGCTGGACCGGATAGGGGAGTAGTTTGGTTTGACTTTTGGTATTGGAGAAAAGCACACCTCCCTCAATTTTTACCAGTGTGTCTCATCAAAAATTATTTAATGGCTCCTCGCTACCTCCATCTGCTGTTTTTTTTTTTCTTTCCTTTTATCTGTTATCCTAAAGTGCAGACACACCAAATTTAGCTCACCGTTTCATCCCTCATGCGTGAAACCTTCCAAATGAAAATCACTATGCAGCCAGGCTAATGTCTCTGGCTGTGTCTCTGCAGTGTTGATACTGTATCACGATCCACCCTAGCCATAAGTCTGGAGCACACTTGCGCATAGTACCACCCATATACACAGTGCCATGGTATGTCGTCATTGACAGGTACAGCTAACTTTGAACAACTGATTTTGGAAGGTGGGGGTAGAAGATATAGAAGAATTCAAGATCACTGGAGCAGCACAATTTATTTCAGCCTCATTTATTTCAGGTGCAAAAAGGGGATCTTTATCTTCTTCAGTATCAGACTTGGCTTGACTCTGATGAAGATGCAGGCGGCATTTAAATGTTAGTCCCTTTTTGCACCTAAAATAAATGAGGCTGAAATAGACTGTGCTGCTCCAGTTATTTTCTTTTCTACTATATGTTGCTGTGCTCTTCTTGAGATGCACCTTTTTTTCTTTTTTAAAGATGACTCTTTGGCATTTATGCTTTATTTGACAGCCACAATAGACAGAGAGAGACAGTAAAGGCAGGGGAGAAAGGGGGGATGACATGCACCAAATTCGAACCCAGGACACTGAAATCAGGACTTTAACAAGTGGCATGTGTTCTTATCCAGTGAGCCACCACGGCACCCCAAGATATAGTCAGATCAAAATTAATCAAATCGGATCAAATTACCTGACCTTAGTGCAATCCATCCATTGAGGAAGTTTCTGTGTGATTTGGTGAAGTTTCCGGTCTCTCTTCACCCCAGTATTATAAGGTTGGATGGATTTTCTCCAAAAAGGAGTACACCCCTTATGTTGGGTAGCTGTGTCACTTGAGAGAGCTGCTGTTGTTTTTTCACATGTACATGTTTGACAGTTTGAGCTCTGCAAAGGAGTGCCCATCCAGTCCTGTTGTTTTAGGGAGAAGGGAGACTGAACACCACCAGGAAGCCACGCCAAATCGCACAGAAACTGTCTAGATGGATAGACTGCACCAGGGCCACCAGGGTTTTTGTATTTTTGGCGGGCTGTTCCTTTAACATCACTTTTAACATGTCTCTCTTTTGACAAACTCTGGTTTTAATAACCCCACCCATCTCCAGCCCATACCCGTGTAGCTCTGCTTTGCTCCCGTAAAAGCCCAGGTGAAAAAAAAAAAAAACAGTCCAGTCCTCGTTTTAATGAAGTCATACTGGCGCTAGTGCGAGGGAGGGAGAGACTGAAGCAGACACCTCTCTGTGATGTTCACATTTCATATCTGCCTCTGCCCAGGAGCTCGCCTTTTCTGAATTATTAAGCAGAGGGCTCTTTCTTCTCTTTGTCCATTTTTCTTTTTTCTCCTTCTCTATATCTTCTCTCTCCCTCTTTCTCTCCCTTGCGTTCTCGTGCTCTTTCTTTTCTCTCTTTTCCATGACAGTTTTGGCTGCAGCGGTGGCTCTCACTGAGATGTAAATGGCTGCCTTTGAAGGGCCACATTGGGAACGTCAATTAATCCAGGCGTTTACTCGCCTGAAAAAAAAAAAAGGCTGCTCAACCACTGTCCATGGCCTGTTTGATCTCCATTGTGCTACAGGACCATATTTTTATCCGGTGTGCTCGTGGCACTGGACTTGACTCGAAGTTTCAGGATCAGTACAAAGGAGAGGAAATGACGTAGGAAGCTGAGGAAGCAGGAGGTTGCAGAAGCAATAGGGTTGTATTGCATATCCCATCATAACTCTTTGACTTCCCCACAACCTCTCTAACACAAAGCCTGCAATTCCCTGATTTACTTCCCTGTCTGTCTTTGCCCTGTCTGACCCCAGCACTTTCTCAAACATTTACTTGGCTTTCTCCCTGCTCCTCCTCTGCCTTGTGTACTATCCCCCTAACTGTGTTTTCTGTCTCTTGGGTGGCGGGGGGTGGTCGGGCTTCAGATCTCCACATACCAAGCCCCTGCCTGGAGAAGGTGTGCGAGCACGGCGCCGTGTGTGTGGTGAAGAACGGCGAGCCGGTGTGCGAGTGCCCTGAGGCGTGCCCGCAGACGCCCGACCCGGTGTGTGGCAGCGACGGCCAGAGCTACGGCAGCCCCTGTGAGATGCGGGCGATAGGTTGCGCCTTGCAAAAAGCCATCCACATCCAGCACAAAGGACACTGCGGTGAGTACCTGTGCACCAAAACCACAGTCGCCACCTCATCACACGGCCATCGAACATTATGTTATATGACCCCATATTATATAGTCATATAACACCACCCAGTCATTTACAGTGTGGTCATGAGGTCATGAAATCACTGTGTTGCTCACAAGTAAGGAACACACACTTCCTGTGGATTACAGTGTAGTACTGAATTAATTAATAGCGTTGTATTACCCATAGGCTTTAAGCAAAGTGTTACGAGTGCTATAATCCACAGTCATTAACAGTTAACACATACAGAGTTATATTCAGTGTGTGTGGCCCTCGGGGGATTCAAGCTCATATCTTAACCGCTTCTTAAACTCAGCCTGCCGACAAAACAAGGTTCGACACCTTCCGCGCTGCTTTCTTAAAGTATTTCCAGATCTCTCGTACCCTCACCGCTCTCCTCTTCCCTCCTCTGCTGACAAAAGCCCCCAATTTCCCTATTTTGACCTTTGAGTGAAGTTGCACTTTACTCACAGCGAGAGAGAGAGTGGGGCGTACTTGTCTGTAATTGGCTACATGAGTCACTTGGTTTTGTCTTCCTGTGCCAGAGTATCAGCCAGTCATTAGCACAGCAGCGACAGCAGAGCTTCAAGTGGTAAAAATATCTTCAAATCCACTATGCAGGCACATAGCCACATGGCCAGATTTTTACAGCTTGGTAAATCCACTCAGTGAATGCTCTTGATGGCTTAATGCCATCTTGTAAGGCCAATTTTCCCATGGACTCTAATTGGTGATTGAATATTTTTCCCTGTCTACCATCAAGCCATTTATTTTTCAAACAGACTGGGCACATGTACAATGCTTATTAGCCCCTTGCCCCAAGTCCCTCAGATACCACATTCAGTCAGCTGACAGTTTTACTGCTATACATTTTCCCTGCCTATTTTGAAGACCATGAAAATGAGGCAACCACTGCGGTACTGTATATTAAAATGATGTGAGCAGTTATTAGAACGATCAGTATAACCGGATTTGCCTCACTTCGCTGGTGTGAAATTATACTCCCACCATTTGCCTTAAAAATTGCAAATAACTCCCTCTTTGTGGCAACCAGTCAACTGTCATCTGACCTGTAAAGCAGGGAGGGGTTTGAATTCTGTATTGCAATGAATGGATGTCAGGGTTAAGTTTTGGAGGGCTTGTGTGGATTCCCTTTCTCCCTACCCATCTATTGCATCTGTCATCCTCCCCTCCCACCCCTCAATAAATTGAAATCCAGCACATAAGGATGTATTCCAATGGTAAATGGAGCGAGAGCAATGTTTGGTTGGCGGGCAGGCGGGCCGAGTCAGTTTGGTATGCTGCGCCGTAGGTAGACGGCAGGTCTGTCGGCTGGGGTTTCTCAGCTGTAATGAATAGTCTTTATTTTAAAAAGCGAGAGGGAGAGCGAGCTGGCGGAGTGGAGGGCCCTGTCTGTAATCTAGCTCTATGGATGGCTCTTGGCTCCCAGAGGAACAGGCCTGCGTCAGCGCAATGGCGCCATAAAAACGCTGAGGCATGGGCTTGCCAGGCGTGAGCCAGCCGAGGAATGATGGTGATGATAATGTGGGTTATTTCTGGGCTGTTTGCGCAGCTTTACTGGGCTCTGTTCAGCACTATAACAACTGACTGACTTAAGCTATTATCTCACCTAATTATCACAGGCCATTCACACCACTGATATACCATACGTGTTTATGGAGCAATGAGGGGGAGAAAGAAAGACATATGCTGCTTTCATGGAAAAGTTCTAGAGTGTGATTTTTTTGTGATCCATGTTGCAAGCAAGGAAAGTGATATATTTCATTGTAGTTTATTGTTTATGAAAGGATCCAAGAAATCAACATTTTTTCTAATGGAATACATGTTCTTCAGTGAGTTCTTGTGTAATAGTTTTTTTTTTTGTTTGTTTGTTTGTTTGTTTGTTTTTTTCAGCCTTACAAACTTCAGCACTGGACAGCGACTCTCCCAAGCCACATACAGTGCAAAGCCATTCTTATAAATAGCTTATTATTAGCTTAGAGTCTTTTATTGACCGCTGAATAAAATTCAAAAGATATATTCATGTATTTGCTTCAGATTCTGATGTGTCAAGTCAAAGTACCACCATGTGCAACAGTTATATTAAATCGTGAAGCATGTGGTGTACTTTATGGCTAGTGTTACCTTTTCGCAGGTGGAGGGCGAGTGATCATCAGCTGTTATTGCATTGATAATGTGTCACAATGAATCACAGCCTCCTGTGGATTATGTTCCGATCACTAGTCTTTATTTATAGGGAAAGCAAGTCCCTGTATTGCACTCCTGTTAACTTTTGGAGTTTGTGGACTGTTATGCACATCTTACACTGTAGTTTACAAATACCATTATAGACACATGCAAGTTTGAAGCAAATTGTAGACTGTTAAGTTTCACTTTGGTTTTCACAGCTGTCGGATGGAATGCACTCTGTATGACAGAGTGACAGAGTGACAGCTGCACCGCCAGTTCTCTCATGCAATGTGAATTTGACAAACTTCAGATGATTTTTTTTTTTTTTTTTTTTGTAAAGGAACATTTTAAATATTTTTCCTTGATGGAAACAAATTCTTCTGGACTGCCATCCAGAAAACACTTCCTACAAAATGATTTGTGATAGTTTTTTTGTGATCAATTTTCGTTGGTTGATCAAAGACTATTTTACTCAAATATTTGTTTGCACTGCTAGCAGATGGTTAGCAGTGTCGCATGCTTCTGTTGTCATGCTCCTGTTTTGTCCAGATTTTAGCTGTCGACGAAGATCCTGAGTGGATCGAAATGTTGATGCTTCACAATTAAACTCTTTTGGGAGCAATTTTGATGCTACACATGAGCTTCGGCTGCAGTGCACAATTATTGGCCAGCCTGACTGATGTGCTAGTGGCATACACTCTAGGGTATTTTTTTATATCTGTGATCAGAATAGCTGTGCTGTTACTGTCAAGTCACAATATTTACACCATCATAGGCAATATTGTTGTCTCATTTCATTGCAAAAGTTACTATCATTGTGCATCCAGTTACCTGGTCCTTGGATGCCATTTTTACAAGGGTGGAACCTGGTGACCTGACTTCACAGGGTGGACACTAGCTGCTAGACTTTCTTTGATGTACTCTGTACATCTTTACAAAACTTTTATTGTCACCAAAGGAGGAGACAAGCAGGGAAATCATGGAAATTCCAGATTTCACCCTTAAAGTTTTAATTACTTTCCTCATGTAATTGATAGTGTGATTCCCACGATGAAAAAAATAACCACTAAAAATACTAGTTTTGTTACAGGATCTATTGATTTCCAACCAAAAGCACTTGTAACAAATCATGTTTATGGCCTTCAAATACTTATGATGTGCAGATGACATGTAAAGGGTAGGAGAGGGGCAGAAATAATGTGTGCATAACTGTGTGTTTCTGCGAGTGGCTGTGTGTTTGTGGGTGTATCCATGTGTGTGTGTGTGGCTGACTGCAGCCTCCCATGGGCCCAGCCGTAATTTCATTTCCTTCCCTCAGGGCTGGAAAAATAGTGGTTATCTATATGGCTCAGGTGCAACCTGATAGCGATAGGAGTGACATTTGTTATTATTCTGATATTTTTCCTCCTGTGTTTGAGTGGCGGGCGACCTTGTAAGGTGGGCTGGGAGAGGCGCGCTCAGTTAATGGACCCCCAAGCCTGGGTATCACTCGCCTCCGAAAAAGGGCTATTCATACGGTTTTACCCAAACAGATGAGAGCGGAGGTGCCAGAGTCATTTGAGAAAAGAAATAAGAAATGCTTTTTTTCTCCCACAGGTGCTGCAAATGATATACCCAGTTGAGTAAGAAATATAGGTCACACCAGCAGCATGAGAGCGGTCACAGAGAGAGAAAAGAGGGCAGAGGAGAGAGGGAGGGGAGAGTAATAAATGCAGGGGAGGAGGGGGCGGAGGTAAATAAGATGAGGAGGAGAAAGGAAAGGGGGAGGCAGAGCTAATGGTGTACCAGCCAGGCGGGCGTCGGCAGGGGAGTTGTTATCACCCGGGCATGTTCGCAAGCCTTCAAAACACAAACCAGCCTACTTCTTTCTCCTTAATTCCGAGGTAATTCCCCCCCCAGCCGCAGTTCAGGCTGTATCCCGGCGAGGATATCAACAAAATGCCGTCTAGCTGGAGGCTCTTTTGCTATTTTTCCCCACACAACACTTAATCGCTCATGCTTTCAAGGTTGCTTTTTGCAGTACACCAGCCCACCCCTTCCCAAACCGCAAGCGCTGCCACCAACCACACATCCACAGAAGCTCTCACAGGGGTGAGTGTGGTCACTATTACAGCTTGCACTTTACTGAAGTGCAGCTGGCTCTGACACCAGTCATTCCCAATCCACCTCCCTGGATACTGGCACCTCCAGGGAGGTGGATCCAGGGAGGAGGATCCAGGGTTCACAACAAAATGGCAAGTTGTCTCATTTTAGTGCTTTTTCATTCAGTAGAGTGCGCCATGCGACTGTCATGGGCCTCACTCTCCCTTGATTGTTTGATATGAAAAACATCTGAGAATCTCTCTAACATCATCAACAGAGATTGAGGTTGAGATTGAGGGGAAGGCCAACAACACATAGGAAGAATTCCCATTAACACCAGTGTTACCAGTGTTTTCTTTCTTCCTGCTGAAGCTGCCAAAACTTTTCCTCTAACGCCACAGTAAAAGCAACATTTGTCTTGTCCTCTGTCATTTTTCTGTCATTTTTGAGAAACAAATGACCATTACATCCCCCTTGGCCCTGTTTTATAAAGCTAACTGGTTCACCAATTAGTTAAAAAGCTAACTAGCTAACAAACTAAAAAGCTATAAAACAGCTATTACAGCTATTAAAACATGCCCATCACATCTTGTCTTGTAGTTATTCAGTACTTATAGAACATTTTAAATATAGAAATATTTTTTTAATTTCAGACTTAATTGGTCTTAATAGTTATAGTTATGGTCTTATAGTTATATTATTTAAGATCATAATAAGTCTCAAATAAAAAATGAATATTGTGTTTGTGTTTGAAATACAGCTTCAGAGGTCCTAGAAATGCAGGATTTTTAGCTTTTCTAATGAGAAATACGCCTGGTTGTCCTGAGGCATAGCCTGCTTGTGTTTTTACTCTCCAGGCTATTTTTCTTAGAGTGAAATTGGTTCAAGATGTTAGCACAACTGGCATAACAGTCTTATTACGGAGATGCAAACTGCCAAGTGCTCATGTTAGCTTGTTAGCACTTTGTTGTTTAGAAGTCGTTTCTGGGGCAGTTTTTGACCCTGAAGTTGCTTCTTTGATCATGCAGTTGTCTAACAATAGACAGATAGATAGATAGACAGAAGGTATGACCTCTGTTTTTTTAAAATTCGAGCGAAGTGATGACAGACTGGGTCAAAGATGACAGAAAGTGAGCCTCTTCACATTTCTGGTAACGGTGACAGTCCTCTCTCCTGACTTTGCCTTTTCTATCTGTTAGTGGCTTGTGTTGTTGTCTGGAGGATCAGGCAGCGAGGAGAGCCAGGTGTGAGGGGCAGGAGCTGATAAAGAAGCGGGCCCACTATCAGGACACAGGGCCTGATAAAGGACGACACTTGCCACCGCTCCTTTCTGATTTATAGCTGCTGGGCTGGGAGAGGCACCATGGCCGCAGTCGCAGGCGATCCATTCCGCTAAAGGAGAGCCACCTGTTTTTTTTTTATTAAAACATTTATTTATTCATTTATTAAAGTCACACCCATTAATTCTCTTAACTCTACATTATGGTAAAGCCCCTTGCCACCAAATCCTCCAAACCCTCTTAACCTCTACGGAAAAACTATCTCACTTTAGGGGGAGACGTTGGTGCTGAATGCTCCCATATTGGGATTACATAAGGCTTCCATATGAATGTGTGGCACTTTTTGCTTGATCTGTGCTCGTCATGGTGATGATCAAAGACTACTCATGCGGCACCCCAGTGGCTCAATTGGTAGAGCGCGTACCACATATCAAGGCAGAGTCCTTACCGTAGTGGCCTGGGTTCGAATCTGGCTGTAGGCCCTCTGCTGCATGTCACTCCTCTCTCTCTTCCCTGCCTTTTCTTTTTCTCTTGACCGTCACTATCAAATAAAGCAGAAATGCAAAAAAAAAAACAGTAGACTACTCACATTGGCAGCAGTCTCCACAAGTATGTGAGTGCGGCATATTCCTCCAATTGACGGCATTGTGTCTGAGAGTTAGTGGATGCAAGAGATGGCTGGACAGACAGAAGAGAGTAAGGGTAAGAAATACTCTGAAAAAGTAATAAGTGGATTAATAATATGGAAGGTTTCAGAGGCCAGCCTTGCCTCTCTCAATTAGTGCTAAATCAGCAGCTGTTATTAGCCCGCTGCTAATTGAATGTGATAGCCGGCTGCGCTAATGCTAATGCAGTCCTCCAGGTGTAATTAGTGTTGAAGAGAGGCACACCTAGAGCCTATAGCCCTCTCTTGAGGAGGGATTGCTTTTGCTGGCTCATTCAGTTCTAGGGCCCATGTGAAATAAATCAGTATCTTGAACTTATCTGATGCGGCGGGGTTTTTTCTAGAAGGACTGAACACTGCCTCCAGGAGCAGGCCAGGTCGCAAGGAATGTTCCCACCACAGATGATCCAAGTGACTGCTTCAGCTAATAAGTAAAGTCTCTGAAGCCATCTGGGTCTGTGCGGTCTTTTGGAAGAGAACAAGGCAGACAAACTATGAATATCATTTTCCTGATGCTGCTGTGTTCAAGTGCTGCTGAAAATAGAATAGTTTTTCAGGGAGCATACAACAAGGAAAGAGTGAATTTTCTCTGATGTCAGAATTGCCATACTTTAGGGTAATATATTAGTTAAAACAATGTGGATTTTCACCTTGTCATTTTGCCACTGTTGCACAAAGTTGCACTGTGCCACTTGAACATAAAACAACAGCTTTAAAAAAAATGCACTGCTTTTGTGTCATTTTGTACTGAACAAACAGATGACTTCCAAATTTGGAAGTGATCTTCAAAAGCAAACCTGAGGTATCATGACTCAGCTATTGGAGCCTCCTCAGCGTTTAAGTCATAGCAAAATAGCTGATATGCACACTTACCCTATGTGTTCTTCCATGTCTCCATCTAGATAAGACTTGTGCCAACTGCTCTTTTGGGGCAATCTGTGATGCCCAGACGGGGCAATGCGTGTGTCCATCGGAGTGTGTGGAGTCCCACCAGCCTGTCTGCGGCAGTGACGGTACAACTTACGACAGCGAGTGTGAGCTGAATGTGCGAGCCTGCAAGGAGCAGATGGACCTTCGTGCGGTCAGCCAGGGCGACTGCAGTAAGTATTGGATGCATGTTGATTTCAGTGTGTCAGACATGTCATTTTTGTGTTCCCAGGTGTGAAACTAAACTGATATTTATCACTTCAATCCATCACTAACCTGAATCCAATCAATCAGACTGAGCAAAAATGCATTATATCCATGTGAACAGTAACGTCAGATAGATTGTCATGCACTGTGAGCATAAAAGGATATAAATGTGAACAAGTACAAGTGATGCGCATGCCAGTTTAGTGCTTTGTTGACGGAAAGAGAAATCCAATTTACACAGAATCCAAAAAGAAACGACATTTCAATACATGTATCTTAAAGAAACAGGGCCACGGTTCATGAATATTCGTGACCCATCACTTTGCTGCATCCCTTGCAGAAACATGCGGTGGTGCCATTTGTTCCTGGGGTGCCCGCTGCATCAAGAACCAATGTGAGTGCCCAGTATGCACGGGCCAGGTGATCTCACCAGTGTGCGGAAGCGACGGCCTCACCTACACCAGCGAGTGCGAACTCCGCCAGTCCTCGTGCATCTTCAGGAAGAAAATTGAGGTGGCAAAGCTCGGCCGCTGCGACGAGGGTAGGAAATTGACTTTGAAATGCTGTAATTATGTTAACCAATCGGCCATTGAAATGGTGTAATTATCTTTACCAATTGACCTGCTGTATGGTATTCACTCATCTGTAAATTCTCATAATGGCTGGATATTGCCTGCCTGTGAAAGCCTATTTTGTACACTCACTAACATGGGATGGATAAAGCCAGTGACATATGGTACGGCTGCATAGCCTGTCCACAGTCAAATTGTCAGCAGTTGCAGCAACAGAAACAACTCCTGAGTGATTAATGCAGGTTAGATGTAGTTTTTATCAAATGATTCTATCCCATCAAGCATCATGCAAGTGTGTGACCAATGTCAGTTAAAGTGACAGTCTTTGATTTCTATGCATGTACCGCCACAGTTTTGCCACATTTTAAATAAATGAGATCTAATCTGGCGTGCAAATCATACCTCACTCAGCGCTGACAGACGGAGGCAGTCTGTCTTGGGGAGAGCCAAACTCAGGGGGGAGCAACTTGCCATCATCTGGTTGTCATGCAGACGGCAGCAACACTGAATCCCCTGTGGCTGGGGGGTCGTGGTGGTCACCCTGTGACAAGGTGCGGAGGCGAGCAGATTACACCTGCCAGCAGGAGGGATGGTTGGACAGAGTGAAAGGGGGGGTAGATAGAGGACACAGTAGATAGAGATGAGAAGACTCCACTTCCATTTTGATTGCAAGCCAGGGGTGTTTCTGTCTTTTTTCATTCTTTCTTTCTCCCTCTGCTGTTGTCTATCGTACTGGCCCAGGGCCTGTGAAGTGAATTGTACCACCAAAGCTTCTTGTGGTCGATTTAACATCATTTCATTGACTGAAACGAGTGACCTTTTTTGTATGTGGAGCATGAAGAAATGTGAAACTACATGCCCACAACACAGACTTACTGTGGCTGCACTCATACGGGGGGAACCCCCACTCCCCCACCCACCCACACACACACACACACACACACACACACTGTCCCCGTTGTCTGTTTTTTTGTCTGGCAGCAGAGATGCTCTTCTCCACCTCCTCAAGGGCATTGCTTTGCTTGTGGTTAGTTTTTCGGTTTCTCTCCCTCTCTCTCTCTCTCCCCTCCTCTCTCTTTCTCTCCCTTACTCTCTCTCTCTCTCCCTCGCTGTCTCTAAACATCCCTTTTTTCCATCACTTGCTCATTTTGATTCAGAGAAAGCCATCAGGCTTACACAATAGAATCTTTTTTCCCCCTCCTTGCTGTTGCTCCTTTCCATCCCACCCACTCATGTCTCTGCATTTTGCACTCTTCTCCATCAAAACTGTGCTGCCCGACAAAAGGGGCACCACTGCTTTCACAGATAGGGGGTGGAGATGGGACCGTCTGCAATCGATAAATCTCACCCTTAGGGTGACCACTAGTCCTGTCTTTTTCCACAGGCTCTGTCCCCATTCTTTTTAGCCCCTCAAATGTGACCCAGACCCACAGGGAGTCTGGAGTGATTGTGGAAAGATCACGCCTGAGTTCCTGTTTCCCTCTCTAACATATCTGTGAATGACTTCTCTTTAGCTTTAAGGACCAGACCAGATTAGTTCTGTGGTTTATGAATGGTGATGACTTTGTTAGCCACAAAAGTAGAACATTATAAGGTGAGTGTTTCAACCAAAAATTCAAATTTCAGAATCAAGGGATGCATTGTGAAATCTTTAGTATCCATGTGATTTGCAAAATGCTTTGGAAAATGTAATGTAAATTGTAGTAAATGGGTAAAAAATTCAAAATCTGTGGTATGGTCCTTCAAGAGATAAGAAAGACTTTCTGTGTTGATATATTCACTTCTACTCTAATGGATGGTAGAGTATGTTTGAATACTGGGGGTATGGCAAAAGCGGTGGTTTATATTGTGTAATACAGCAGTCTGTCACAAAATATAAGACCAACCACTGTATTTTCTGGCTGCGTCATGGACAGCAGCAAAGCTCTATATCACCAAAGCCAACACTCCCCATCCCATACTTCATATCTAAGATAAGACTGGAGAGGAACTGAACAAGTGATTTATTCGTTTATGTAGTCCTGACTTAAAAACCATACTCATTAGTCTTGCCGGGGCGGGTGGGGGTGGGGTGGGTGGGTGCTCAAAGCGTAAAAATGGAAGTTGTTTTCTCCCGCCTTTTATTTAGCAGTAATGAAAAATGACAGTGTTCCCACTGTTGGCCATACAGGGAAATTTATCACCTGTTTAATTTCACACTCGGGTAGGCCTGGCCTCAGCTCCTTTTCCCGACACTGACAAAGTAGCAACCGAGAGCGCTGCATCACCTACGGGGGGCAGGCCCTTTTTAATTGAATACACATTTAATAAACAGGATTATGAGCCCAATATCACAGAGCGATGTACAGTCCGAGCCCCCCGCTACGCAGCATGCAGATCTGATCAAGAAAGCATCAAAAAGACAGAAAAGGGTGAAAGGAAAAACGGAGGGCGAGACAGAGACGAAAGTGGATGGCTGGGTGGGAAACGAGCTCATCAAACTGAGATCAGCAGGTCGTTCTATCATGGTTCATTCATCACAGTGCTTGTATCCCTCTGCCGGTGCCACAAAGCCTCTTTTCTTCTTACGCCACCTCCAAATTCCCTATCCCTCCTCCCCTTCATCCCCGCCAGGGGTGACGTTCCATCCTTCTTTATCTTGTGGGAGTTTATTTGGACTAACACGCTGTCACATCCTTCAAGAGCAGGCTGTCTGAGGGGCTGATAAATGGAGCGAAAACAAACAGGAAGAGCCCAAGTGTCAAGCCACCATTGCATCCGTCCACATTAGGCCACTGTTCCTTTAGATCCTCGTCATGACACACACCATGATAAGGGAGGTATTTGTAGCTAATGACAGATGTCCGAGAACGCATTCCCACAGGTCGTCATATCAGTATCATCAAGATACCACTACAGAGGCAGTGATTTTGACAAGAGGAAGCTGCTTGATCCACCATCTTCAGCACCAGGCTACATCTCAGCATGTCGCATTTTCCTCTCTCTCTCCTGGATTACTTCCTCTGTCTTCTTCCAATATCTCCTCTTTTCTCTAGAACATGACTCATTCTTTAGACAATCACATCTCTCCCTCTACTCAATCTATTATTTCTACTGTCAAATACTCGTAATAGTTTCTTTTTCTATATTTCTTGCACGCCATACTTATGCTATTCACTTCTTTTCTTCTCTCTGCCACTGACTCTGCCTTCTTAATGGAGCTCCCTTGGCTAAATAGACTAGAGCTTCTGACATGATTGAGTAAAAAGGAACGGCTGGCCAGTGCAGAGAGAATAGCTGATGCAGCCATCTTAGCTGGGGATGTACTAATTGAAAGGTTCATCGCTAGCGAGGGTGGTGGGCACATCAAAGAGCAGCAGCTAATTAGGACCCACCCTTCACCCTTCACTTTTATTTATTCCATTTCTAATGTCTTACCTTTTTTATTTATTTATTTTGCCCCCGTACAGGGGCTTGAGCAGAATATGAATTGGCTACTCCCACGTTTCCCTTTATTGTGCGTCTCGCTGATCCAGCAAACATGGACTCAGGAGGCCAGCCGCGAGTGCCTTGGTCCTTTTTATTTATCTTGCTCTTCTGGGGTCCGTTGACTCCCTGGTCCGAATGAAAAACCCTGTTTCTGACCTAATATTGATGACATCTGAATACGGGCAACTGTAAGAATGCCACTTGCAGTTGAAAGCCATTAGCCTGAGCATTAGCCTCATCGAAGAAATGCTATGTTATACTTGTACAGTGGTTCACAATCGATAAGTAGCTACGATAGCAAATTCAACCAAAAGGATTAGGGTCAGTGGTTCAGCCGGTTTCAAATGGAGACAGAGCGATTCCTTAACAAGTTCTGATGTTTGTGGGGGATGTGTGCTCCACGCTGCCCTTGCCTCTGAAGCGCTAGTCAGCCACACAAGGGCTCAGTGTCCATTGTTGGGAGCGGAGTTGGGTGCACTGCTAATGAAGTGAATGCCCTTCCACTGTATCGACCACTCAGTGCTGTCAAAGCCCATTGGTGATGACCCATATCAAAGAACGAGCCGGACCTCTACTCCCTTGCCTCCCCCCATGCACTGTGACCTGTCCCATAATCCACTTAAGGAGATTGGTTATGCTAAGTGGCACTTCCACCACTATGCCATCGATTTCTCCATTAGGCTCAGCAGGAGATGTGTGACGGAGACGCGTCAATACAGATGAAGCCGTGTTGGATGAGCCTAGAAGAAGACAGCAGTGGGGAAAAACACCTTTACTTGTCTTTTAGCTGAGCTGAGAGCTTTTAGTTGGACTGGATTTCGTTTTTGAATAACAAAACTGTTTCAAATGAACTTTTTGCCCGCCCTAGGGTACCTCCCTCTATCTTTCATTCTCTCCATCTTTTACTCACTGCTTTGATTCCCTCTTTCTCCCATACATTCACCTGATCTCCCTCAGGAGTCTATTGGAGGTGAATTTGTGCAACTTCAAACGCAGGATCCTCCCCCTCTTTTTGCCTGAACTCTGTAGCAGCCTCCGTTTTGTTTATGCTAGGTGAAACTCCAAACAATCCTGTCAGATTAGTCCATTGTTTTTTTTTTTGTTTTTTTTTCATGTACTGTTTTTACACTTTGGAATTCCTCACCTCATCCTAAGGTTTGATTTTTTTTTTTTTTTTTTTTACAACAGCACAACGAATCAACTATCAAGGAGTCCTTCACACTGATTATAGGTCTCTGTTTTGCCCTTGCCACCTCTCCCCGAGCAGGTCAGCTTGGACAAGCTCTCTCACTTCGATCCAAAGTGCATTTTTAAACAAATCTGAGGCCTTCCAGGGTCACAGATAAAGACTTGCTGGAACAACTTTCTCTGAAGTTGGAAGAGATAATTAGAATTTACAGAATGCTTCGCAATTAGTGGCACTCTCATATCGGAAAGCCAGCACCCATATAACAGACCTTCCCACTGATTCCCCCTGCGCACTGGGAGGCCAGAGTTAATATTTCCCTCCCCTTTTTTCTCAGATTTAATTGAAATGAAAAGAATGCCTCACTGGTGGTGCAGAGATGTTGCATCTAATTTATTTAGTCATTCTCTGGTCCTCGCTATGGTTGGTCATTATCTTGTACTTCCAGCAGTGCCTTTGGTTCAGTCTCCCCACCATCAGTGTGAAGGAAATTTCAATTATCTAAACTCTGCGATGCTCTGAATATAACAGAAATTATGCCTAAACTTTATGAAAACCAAGACAGACCTTTTCACCTGATGCACTGGCAGAGCATCTGTCTTCTTTGTGTCTGTGTCTTTGATAAATAATTTTGTGTTGTATGTATTTTGTGTGTGTCTGTGTGTTTATGCAGACTGTGGCTCCGGAGGATCAGGCTCAGGTGTGGAGAGCTGTGAACAGGACCGGTGTCGGACATTCGGAGGCTCGTGGGATGAGGATGCTGAGGAAGATCGCTGCATCTGTGACTTCAACTGCCAGAGTGTGCCTCTCAGTCAGGTACAGCCATCCACATTCGTCAAAAACACTAGCATCTTAATAATGGATTTTTGAGAAAATATGTGATCTTTATGTAAAACCAGATGCACATTGCTGTCACTGTTAAAGGACATTTTTACCTCTGAAATTCATATGATTGATTCCTAGGTGTGTGGCTCAGACGGACGAACCTACAACAACGAGTGCGAGCTGAAGAAGGCCAGATGTGAGAAACAAGACAACTTGCTGATCCAGAATCAGGGACTTTGTCCAGGTCGGTACGCCAGGCCGCTCACTGTTAAGGTCACTACCTTGAGTAGAGGCACCCCCACTAAGACATTCCCATTCATATCCCATTTCTCCACTCATTTCATCCATTGATGGGATAGTAATGATGTTATTTGCTATGGAATAGCAATGTAGTTGCATTGTTACTCTGACAGCACTGCTGGTGTCTCTCCAAGGTAACTGTAACAGTACACCAACAAATACATAGGACAAGTTATGGTTAATGGGATGGTCCCACCCCCCAACCGTTACTGAGTGCTGGATCCTGGCTGGATGCTCCAAATGCTAACTGTTAGCCTCCTGCCATTGAGGTAGAGCTAATATTCTTCAAAATAACCACCTAAATCCGAATGAAATTGTTAAATAAGCAAGGCTTGATTTGAATTATTATAGCCTGAAATGGGGTAAAATGTTGACCTAAACAATTGTTGATGGAACCGTTTTCTTGTGTGGTCTAAGCTCTCTGTGCTGGTCCTCAGTTACAGCGGCGGCTGGCAGGTGTCTGAAAGGTGAAACGTGTGACAGGAGAGGAGGAAAAGAAGAAGCTAGCCACAACACTACTTGCCAGCTGTCTTTTAGTACTCTGGAGAAAGTTGTTATTTTTGTCCTCCAGCATGCGTCCTTGTGTTCAATGAAGACAACAAATGCTAGCAAACACAATCAATCTCCTTGTTTCTCTGTGGTGGCTGCTGCTCCTCTGACATGGAGTGATACAGGCAGTGCAGACGTTTCCTGATCTTTCTGGATGATAACAGGAAATAACAGTTATAAACAGTCATTTGAGACAAAAATCATTCTCGTGCACTCGTCACTAGGCACATGTGTATAAAAGTTTTCAAAAGTATGGTTGAACACAGTTTTTCAGAAATACTCAAACAAGTTGTAAATTCATACCTTGAAGCTGACCAGTCCTTTAGAGTTGGCATGCGAGCAGCTTTTCTGATGCTGTGGAGGCTTTTCTCCAAGGAACATGGATGGCATGTATAGAGTGAGTGGAACACAATAATGATTCTCCCAGCCAGTCTGACGATCTCAGCCGACGACCTTCTGATCACAAGCTTGCCTCTCTACCCTCAGGCTACAACTGCGCCCCTCGCAATTGCTTTAATATAAAAACCGTCTTCGTACATGTATGTCAGTGCTGTTTATTCAGCCACAACGGATGCCAGATAAGTGGCCGAGCAGCAAAGGCTAGCCATGTTCCTTTTCATGCCTATGTTAAATGAAGAGCCTTTGCTCCTGTGCTAGCAGAGGCCAGGGAGCAGAGCAAAAGGCACATAAGGGATTCTGTGTGATCATTCCAGCCGGTTTGATTCCCCGAGGCTCTGAAAGGGAGAGGGGATGGAGAGAGTTGAAGACGAGAGAGTGAGAAAGAGGGAGCTGTACCGTGTTGTCACACTCGCATCCCTGCAGATTCTCCCCCTTCCTAAGCTGGCCTCCTTGGGCACTGACTGTCACACTTCTCCACCATCCATGGATAATCAATCCTTTTTTGAAGAGTCCTCTATGGGTACGAGAGCTTTGGGCTCTCCTTTCCTATTGGCTAATGGAAAAACTCAGATCTTTGGGAATTTCATTGCCCTCCACATTAGCTATGAAAGGAAAAACTTCATTTGACCTCAACTCCTTCAAACTTAGGCAAGCACACCAGCTTTGACCAGTTGAACATAAAAGCAACTTTGTTTTCAGATTAAACACGTCACTCTTTTTGTATGTGTTGTTAAGGCTGTCAGCTGCTGTGTGCACTTGTGAAAAGTTTGCCTCTCAAAGAATTTCCAGTCATCTTTTACAGCTGTCTGCAGTCTGAAATCTGGGTCAGTGATTCCACTAAAATCTGAAGAGCTCTGAAAAACCTATTGGTTTAATACACAAACAGACACTTGCAGATCTGTCTTTGCAGGAATATAAAGCACCAGCTAAGCAGACAAACTGCAGCAGCAGACCTTGAAAATGTGAGAGTAATATTGCACGTCAGAACGAGCTGCATTGTACCGGGCAATGACCACTGAAGAGGAAAAACCCTTGAAGGGTAGAAGAACATATGAAATTAAAAGTTCTCCTTGTCCTAATAGGCTCAGTACAGATAGCTGAATGGAGCGGTGGAAAGTGGCAAGTTAAATGAACTGTGTCCAAAGCCCATCTCTGGAGTGGGAAAGCACTGGAAAAAGAGCGAGCCGAGTCATCAACATTAGGCTGTGGCTCATATCCACACCAGTAACAGTGTGATTTATGGCCCCTGTATCTACAGCCTCCAAACTCCAAATGAGCAACACAAGAAAAAGAGATCGAGAGGCGAAAGAGAGGGAAAAATTTCAGCTTTTCCATCTCTACAACTGGCGAGCATTTTGCTTTTTGCTCCAAAGCTTGGAGAGAGTTTGAACGATGATATCTTTGCCTTGGCCATTACACAACCCCCACATCCCCTGCTGTATTTTTTATTTTACTTTATTTTTTTTATTTTGTGTCTCCCCTCTTTTCTGGAGGAGTGCCAGGTTTGGAAACACATTTGTTTTTATTTTGTTGAATACACTTCTCTATTCAGAACTGTCACACCAGTTTGAAGACGAGCGCACCCCTTAGACAAAGCAACTCTACTCGGGCTGTGCGCAGGCAGAAACAGCTTGGCACATTTCTTCACATTATGCAGCGAGCATGCTTGTTTTTTTTCGAGGTTGTAGGGCGGCAGCGCAATTCCGTAATATTAGACAAGAACAAATGAAGAGAACATGCCTCCTAGTAGGTGGTAAATGTCAGCTGCTGCAAATTCACCAGCAACGCCATTGTTTGTTTTCACTGGAGGTAATAGCATCATTTTCCCCCTGATTTTTAGTCATTGTAGGGAAAGTAGCAAATAGAATTGTTATCTTGAAGCCGGCTGCCAGCCTCTCCACCTCTGCCCCTCAAGCCAATCTCATTGTTGGCTAAAAGTTGCATGTTGCTCAGAGATTGTGTTGTCTAATTCCCCTCTGCTGAGCCCTCATAATCACTCAAATGTTGGTGTTCCTCTCTTTCTCTCTTTCTGCCATCTCCCCTCTCCCCTCCCCTTTTGTTCGTACCTCATCAGCGATTTCAGCCACATCTCCTCCTGACGTGACAGCGATACAACACTGCAGTCTGTCTGTGTACGGCTGCTGCAACGACAACGAGACGGCTGCCCTGGGCGTGGGACTTGCCGGATGCCCCAGTGAGTGGTGTTCTCCCTGCCTCTTTGACCCCTCACCTCTGAGCCCAGCCAAGTTTGTTGTGCATGCACTTAAAAAAAAAAAAAAAAAAAAACAAGTCGTAGATAACGTTGTGCATTTTCAGCATATGGAGCTTATTGTCCTTGACTGCAATTACAGCTCCGTAGTCACAAAGTGGAAAACGTTTCATCCTAATCCAAGGAACAATTATGATGATGTTGTGCGGTGTCCACAGAAAAATCTCTTCATCTGATGATCTTGACTAATGATAGCGTGCTGACAGAGAGAAACTTTCCGCATGGGAAACGGGAGGGTAGACTTAGGAATACGTATATCTAGAGGTGGTGAAGGGGAAACTCACACAAGCCCAGTTTATGCACCATTTTTTGTTTATGAAAAAGTTTAACCAAGCTTTTAGCCCACCATAAATCTTTATTATGTTAACTTTAGAGAACACATCATAGTAAATAGCATCAATCTGTTGTAAATTACAAGACTATAGGTTCTTTCAAATGAAAAATGCACAAATTAGCCATCTTCTGAAATTATAACTGATGTCTGTTTTTTTTTTTTTTTTGTGATGTTATACCCTATCCACCTTTTTGTTTATCACTACATGACTCAGTAAAGCGCTGTATAGCACAATCAGAGAATATATCAGAGAACACTGATATATTGACACACAACAGGAATTTTGCACCACTGACTGCAGTCTGACTCCATTTCTATCAGTGGTAGTCAAAACTGTCTGATGTCCTTGTTGTCCTGTTGCCTTTAGGTACCTGTCAGTGTAATGCCTATGGGTCCTACAAGGGGACATGCGACCCGACCACGGGTCAGTGCTCCTGTAAGCCCGGCGTCGGTGGACAGAAATGCGACCGGTGCGAGCCAGGCTTCTGGAACTTCCGTGGCATAGTGACCGAAAACATGAGTGGCTGCACACGTAAGAAATCATTTCCGTTTCATTTCTGTCTAGCTGCACTGTACGTGGCCTTGGACTATATGTAATGTATTAACTATTTGTTACACTACTTGTGATTAGCACTTGGGGATACATCAATATTACATTGACATTATGAAACAAGTCTGAATATTGTCTGGGATTTTGGATATTGAAATATCAGGATATGGCATGTTTGCTGCCGTTTCTTGGTTTTAAAAGCTGCATTACAGTAAAGAAATGCAGTTTTCTGAACTTATCAGACTGTTCTATTTGTCTCTACCTGCTGTCATCATATTCACATTACTAATGATCAAAAATCTTGTGTGTAAATACTTCATGAAGGCACCAATACTCATGCCTCCAATATAGTCACAATATCAATATCAAGGTTTTTAATAAAAGATATTGTGATAGTTTTTTTTTTTTTCAGTTATTGCATAGTCATACTTGTGATTCATATATATATATGTATATATATATTACAATCTCCAAAATGCTTGATTGCAACCATTCTTACTTTTAAAACATCTGAATTATTTAATTCATTCTCCTGTGAATGAACAAGAAACCAAGCAGCAATGATTTCCAAAATCCTTGCAATTGTGTTGCTCAAAAATCAAATTAAAAGGAATAACCAGGAAACAAATCAGGGGATTGAACACAATACAGTTTTTGGATAATTTTACTGCAGTAATATTTAGGCAGTGGCAGTAAAAGATGACAGCCTTACTTTTGAAGCCAGAGGTGAAGTTGTAATATTGTTGCTGAAATTGAGACAGTAACTTGTAGTACTCATCACTGGATGTTTCATCACTGTCCAATCTATCTCCAATTTCAGTGATTTTCATGTTTTGACTTAATTTGAGGATTTTTGTACTTGCTGGTCTATGGGTTAAGATAGTTCTACAACCCTTGGGGATATGAAGCTTTTCAAAGCTAATTACTGCAGATAAGCTGGGATAAAAAGCCAACAACAACACTGTTTTTCTTTTTCTGAGAAGCTGACATGCTGGACATACATGGTTTTCATCGGACAACAGTGATATACATGTTGTGCATTTCCACCCTACACATATCTGTGATTTTTTATGTAACTTCAAAGCTGTAACAGTTTCTTCTATGTGCCCCTTTTGCGGTTGGTAAATGAAAAGTGACTGCAGACAGTGAAAAGTAGATTTACTGGAGCCAATGTACCATAGATATTTGATAACAGTGTTTAGGCTGTCAAATCTGAAAAAAAGCATTTTTTGACGGTGAAAAATGCATTTACTAAGTACAGCTTTGACCAATTTGTATTCAGGTGCAGTCCAGGGTCAGGGCCCCTTGTTTGTAGTGCCGTAATACAATATGGTGACCAGCTCGTATCCTACCGCTGAGTGATCGGAGGCCATGTGCTCCCAGATCCACAGAGCATTTTCAGTCAGCAGCAGGAAGCCTGCAGGTGCTTCACCCGTGGCCTGAACTTAACAAGGTTTACCCACAGACAGGCAAACAGCACACCACATGCCAATATAAAGTTCAGCAGGAGAGGGGGGGAAAAAAACACACGCCATTGATTCCAGGAGCATGATGGGGTTGATGTCCTTCCCCGCGGTTGTTTTCTCGAGTTTTTCTTGCCTCCCCACCTCTCCCCACCTTCCAGCCGCCCCTCCTCCTCATCCTCTCCTGCCCCAGGGGTCTGGCTGGCCTTGTGCTGACCTGTTTCTAACCCATGTTTCTGACACGGAGATGTACATCATGAAAGGGTCAGAGGCTAAAGTTGTTGCTAACTTGCCCTGTGTGTGCAGTACTTCCCCTTGTATACCAAGAAAATATTTACCCTCCTCTCATCCCTTTTCCTGTCCCTCATCAACCTTTTTCCTCTCCATCAATCTTTCTCTTTTTTCTCAATCTGTTACCCACCCATTCCTCCATTCCCTCCATGGGCAGCATGTAACTGCGACGCGGTGGGCTCAGTTCGGGACGACTGCGAGCAGATGTCGGGCCTGTGCTCCTGCAAGACAGGAGTGAAAGGCATGAAGTGCAACGTGTGTCCAGACGGTAGCAAGATGGGCATGAGCGGCTGCGACAAAGGTAGGAAAGGAGGAGGAGCACCAAGGCAACTGGTAGAGCATAGTGACACACAAACACAGTCGCCTCTCTCTTTCTTTCTAACTTGCTGCTCTCCCACTGGTCTGATCCATGGATCAGCCTCACGGCAGCTTGTTCCTTCTCTATCTACTTTTCTCATCCATCTGCTTTATTGGCGAATCCACTGCTATGAGCGGCAGGAAGTGTCTGCAGGCCAGTCACGGGAGTTGTTAATCGATACTGATTAGGAGAACAATGAAGTGTAGAAATGCTATGTGCACAACATGTGCTGTGTTCACCCACTGATATTTTATTTCCTATACTTCATTCTCTACTTTCTGTTCCCCATACAGCCTGTAACTGCTTGCTTTAAAGCACTGCCTTTGGGCTGCATAATGACAGTATTTAAAATGTGTGTAGATATATGGCCGAAAGGCTAAGGACCATCGATTAGTTTGGTGAATCATAAAAACACAAGCCCAGTAATTTCACATGCAAAAAAGGCAGCTGAAGGAAAGGTTAGTTCCTGCTGCGATAGCCTGCCGCTCTTTCATTAAGATGCACCATCAGGTATCGACTGGAAGTCAAGTGCTTAATGAAGCCAATAGTCCCAGCACAGTGGTAGGGCATGCCGCCACACACCCTGCCGGATGAAAAGACAACGTATTGAGGGGTGGTAGCACATGACAGCAGGAAGCAAGGGGGGGGGCTAAGCTTCTGTGATGCCACAACAATGCAAAGACCCCACACTCAGCGCCTGGGAGGAGGTTCAGGTAGGCTCCCTGGCCTCACCCCCTGCTGCAGCAGCTTCAAGGCTTCAAACGCTGCTTTGGGGAACTCAGGGGAGATCTGTGAAAAGATGCACAGCCAAAATACATTGAACATGCAATTTTACACAGGTTGAAAGATGTACCATGGGACTAGTGTTAACAAAGAAACTCAATTCTTCCACAGGTCCTGAAGCCCCAACTTCATGTGACGAGCTAGAATGCAGTTTTGGAGCTACCTGCATCATGGTCAATGGCCAAGCCCACTGCGAGTGCCCTTCATCTGATTGTGATGAGAAAAACAAGACCAAGGTGGGTCTTTCAAGTGGTTGCAGTTAGAAAATAAATTATTTGCTCTATCTCTTATGGCATAGCCACACAGGACGCGATATGGTGAGCAAATTGCTCCGCAGAGAATGGTGGGATAGCTTGCAAGGCGAACTGGCACACAACGCGAGGCCAAAAGTTGAAATTTGGTTAACTTTATGCAAATGCACGCCATTTGCTGAACTCAAGACATATTTCCCTCTTCCCTTGTCACATTTTTACTGCATTGCTATGGCTGACAAAGTGCCAAGATGGCTTTTGAGGAAGAGTTAATAATTATTCTTTTCTGGCATTCATGTCTGTCTCAACAGCAACAACCCCTCTCCATCTCCAATGATCCAGAATGACAAGCTCGGTATTATAACCAGCAATATCATATTATTAAGACATATCACACATCATCCCCTTTGACACGCCCAGAAGTGAGCAGTTTTGTGGAGAGTTGTGACTGTGCAAATACACCACGTCCTGTGTGGCTACACTGTTACTTAGTTGCAATCTGGAAACGCAGCGCACTCCAGAAAAGTTGGGAGACGGTGTTTCATGGCGACATCGTCCTGCGGAGAGTCAGCATGTGCTCATATCTCCCCTCTCTCCATCTTTGTCGTTGCGGAGCAGGTGTGTGGCTCAGATGGGGTGACCTACGCTGACCAGTGCCAGCTGAGGACCATAGCCTGTAGGCAGGACAAGGACATAACCGTGCAACACTTTGGCCAGTGCACAGGTGAGTCCCGTCAAAACCTTCATACATCACCCATCGCACAGATGGCCAGCTGTTGTCAGGCCCCTATTGAAAGATAATGAGTAATGCCGGTGGGCTTTGAGGGCTTCCCCCCACCTCTGTTTTTCTTTCTATCTATCGCTCTGTCTCTTGCGTCCACTGTCTCCATCTGTTCTAAAGTAAAGACACTGTGGCGGGAAAATGTAGCTTAAATTTTCTGTTTCAGAATAAGGCAAAAACTTAGGACACGACAGAAGAGGTAGCAAATCCTAGTATTTTTTATTTCTACAAATATGTTGTGATGAATGGATGAGTGCAGTCAAAATCATAGGTAATGAGTTGTCAGAAAAGTGTCTTTTCAGCTGTTCTGTTTTCCTGTGCTTGTAATATTGTGCTTTCTCAAGCTCCGTGGTCACAGTTTGTCTAGATCGCAAATATCCAGCTCATTCCACAGAGCACATGGAGCAGCTCCGGCTCTGTTCCTCTGCCTGTGGACAGCCAGGTGTCAGCATGAGTGAGAGCAAAACCATGCATGACAGCAGTGAAGAGTGAGAGAGAGAGAGAGAATGTTTTAAGCGAAACAAGGGCTGGCAGATGCTTGCCTACAGATAGAGCCCTGCAGTTTGACTGGAGCCTGAGCCGTGCAATCCACAAAGATAGGAGTGACACTCCCCTCTTTGATATCTCGCCCCCCTGTCGGAATTTTGCTTCATCTTCAAACCTCTCTGTTGGGAAACGCGTTAGTCCCTTCGCAGCTTTAAGCTGTTGGGAGCACTACGCTGTTTCAGTATTGTACGGGACGTATAGTACAAGTGCACTGTGAGAAAAGGTACAGCGCTTGCCCCGTTGGTACAGATGCTGATGGACATTGGTAGGATTGGTGTAATAGGCGCTGGGAAAAGTGCCAAGGCCATGGCTTTCATGTACAGCGAAGTTGTCGCGCCGACTGCCAGCTTGCGTCACAACGGGGTTGCGAGACGCCGCCGGCATGCACAGCATGGGCGGGCAGTGCCAGCTGTGCGGTTTTGGCCATGAGCCATTGCCAGGTGCCTTGCATTTTCTGGTGGAAAAACGTTCGCTCACCTCATCATTTAGTGGCACGGACGAGGTGAGTGATCATGTCACTGGAGAAACAGTTGTCCTCATCATCATCGACGGACGCAAGAGCATGCTTTGCCAAATTGAAACTAGGTCATGTCCATCAAAGGGCAAGGATCTTGAAATGTTTTCTGTTGACTTGTAGTTGCAGGTATAGAGACAAACTCGCTCAGTAAGAGATTGATGAAGCTTTGATATGGCCCTGAACATCTGGTAATTACAAATTCAGTGCCGTGGGTTACCAGCAAATGAGAAGCCAGTCTAGTTTCACATTCCTCTGTTGCCTGGCAATAGAGATGTGGGTTGTGTGTAATCCCTTACCTAGCATTGCTACACACAGAAGGCAGGAAGACGCCTAGCAGTGACTTCTTTCTCTATCGAAGCCTCAGGGGAGGAGCAGACAGGCAAACACTCGGGCCCTCCGACAGCCACAGAGGATCTTTTAATTTCTTTTCCCGGATGCGGTCGCACCGCGGGTAGCTGCTCCACCGCTGCTGTCGGCTCGGGGGTTAGATCTCGAGCTCATTTCACGTGTGGCTGGGTGCGAATTAGCATTTGCTCTGCCTCCGCCCCTCACCACGCCGCAGTCCTCCCTGTCCTCCCTCCTGCTGTTTACACGCAGCGCTTCCAGACGCCCAGCCTCAACACCATGGCATGCTAATGCTTACTGAGCTGCTGTGTGCTCAGACAAGAGAGCAATGCCAAGGGCTCACACAAATGAGTGAATATTGATCTTCTCATACATCAAGGCGTGAAGCCATCTTTGATCCGATGCAACTCTTTACTCCACCACTGTGTGACTGTGTCTGCACATGCCAGCGCTTACAACCCGGGCAAGAAAAATTCACAATCAGCCGGCAGAAGAAACTCCAAATGCCTCTGCTTCTGACAGAGAACTTGCGGCTAACTCTGATGTTACCCGGCGCTCTCTGAAGCCGCATCGCTAGAGGACAGAGCGGCGGCGTCACACACTTCCACACACACAAGGGAGTCGTTTTGCTGCCTCCAGCCCCTGTGTCTCAGCGAGATGAAGCGATATCTGAGAAAACCAGCGAAAATGCAAGAGCTACTGTACAAAGCACTGGAGGGAGGGCATTTGGACGAGTGAGCAAATTCTGGTGCTGGGGGTGGAAACGGCCAGAAAGTTGGCAATGACCTGCCTTCCCCATATGGTGTTATCACCTGTAGGTTTGCGGCAAATTGGCAGCGAATGGCAGCATATGGTAGCGGCAGCCCCTCCGCCCGCGTATTAGTCAGGGTTCTCTTGCCTTCGCCATCTCTCCTCCTTGTCCTCCGAATTTCCCTCATTATTCACTCTCTGTCTCCCCTTTTTACCTTGCCGTCTTCTCCCTCTGTTAGCTTGTTTTAACCCCCCTTCCTTTCCATGTCGCAGCTTTTTCTCCCTCATTTTCTTCCTCCTCGCTTTGCAGTTGCCTTCTCCCTGTCTCTTTTCCCTCCAATCTTCTATATCAGATTCCTCCTCCTCCCCACTGAGCATGGCTGACACCACAAACAATCTTAATAACCACCTTTCAGAGGTATCTACATAGCTGAGACAAGCCAAGATGACAATGATTTTTTTTCTCTCTCTCCCCCTCAACCCAGTAATATTACTGCCCAATGCTCTGCAGGGAGGGAAAAAAAAGGAAAAAAGGCAAATGGAGTGTTAAACCTGATTAAGGGAAGCATCAGCCGAACTCACCGTGCCACCAGTGCCTCTTTCCTCCCTCAGATGTGTGTTTTTTCTTTCCCTACTCTGTGTCACGGAGCTCGATGCTCAACATCCACACACACACACACACACACATTACCCAGATCCCAGGGTGCAGGCTGCCCGACGCTAAGCTTGGCACCTGACTGACAGGTGTAGCCAAGAGGAAAGGCAAAGCAAGCCACCATTCGTGGTGATAGCATCGCTGCTTGCATGCACTCCACTCTGGCTCTCTATATGTATCAGCTGGGCTTTAAGCTGACATCCTGTATCTCTCCCAGGCTTTCTGCCTCCTCTCCCGCTGAGCATCTGGTGGTGGCAGTGGTGGGGGTTTGTCAAGGTATCACATTTCACACCTCAGCGTATAATTGCCGATCAAATGGGCGATTATTACTGCGCAATTAAGTATTACACATAATGTTAGCCGAATTCTAATGAGGCGCAAATCTGCAGTATAGTTATTTCTTATAGTTATTTTTTTCTTCTTTTTCGTCTTCAGTTTCTATTCATTTCACCCACACATGCTAACACACATAGACACTCAAGGGACGTGGGTAAAGTAAGAACGACAGTATTGTCACGCCTGCTTGCCTCGGCACAATCTGAGGCGCTCACTTACGTAGCGTCTCCCTGCCAAGTCAGTTCTCCCCCTCAGGAGTTTTTGTCCTATTTATCATTCTTTTATCACAGATGGTTTGTCCTTTTGCACCAGAGCTTTTTGCATCGGTAATGATGGTCTCGCTGCAGAGAGCCACGTTCCCCCTCTCTCTCTCTCTGTCTCTGTTTCTCTCTGTCTTTCTCTCTCTCTCTCTCTCTCTCTCTCTCTCTCTCATTTAGAGTCTTCTTTGCTGTTTGTGTGTATGTGTGTATGCGTGTGTGTGTGTGTTGACAGCAGCGTGTTGTGGTGGCACTGACGGATGCTTGTGCTCTCTGCAAGCAGCAGTCTGCTGTCTTTGAAGCCGGAGTTAAAGCCTGCTTTTTTGCCCCATTTCTATCAATCATTCATCACCAGAGGCGCTGGCTGTTGGTGATTAAAGCTTTGCTACAGGAGGGCAGCATTTGAATATGGATTTATAATTCATAAGCATTGGCACAGTACACAAACACACACAGACATGAATATTGTACACACAAATACACATGCCCTATGCATACAGGCATGCACATACAGTACACAGTGGTAGTATCCAGTCGCACCACAGTGTGACCGCAGTAGTAAAACGCTGTCCCGGACGCACAACTCATCTGTAGGCAGTATCACGTTCCAGTGCACAGTATAACTGTGAATACTGTGTGTCATCCCTCGACTTATTCCATATTGGCTCTACATATGGACAGCAACACTTCCATCTCTTATGCTCTACCAAATAAAGATTCCTGACATCTCACTCATTTAATCAGGAAACCCTCCTGGCTCTTGTGTGTGTGTGTTTGTGTGTGTGTTAATATGCCATATATCAATGTTCTGGTCTCCTTTACAATGCAGTTCGGTAATAATGCAAAGAATCAGGGTAAAGGTTAGGATTTTAAAAAAATAATTGATTTAATACAGGGCTGGGCGAACATAATCAAATATCACAATATTTTTGACCTGAGTACTTCAATATTGATATTGCTGGGATTACTGTAGATGCTCCATAGCATACTTACACACAAGCTGTTTTTGATAATCAGTCATCAATAATGTGGACGTGATGACCAAGCAGGTCAAGGCAAATAATAAAAAACCTATGACAGTCTAATTTGTTCAGAAATTGCCCTTTCTTGTAAGGCAGGCTTTAAAACCAAAAACCATAAACAAAACAAAACACATTATAGTCATATATCATGATATCAATCAACTCAGTAAATGCATTTTATTGTCAGACGTTTGAAGGATCACATGGCTTGGTGATGTGTTAGCAAATCTATTGGTTCCTTTTTGGTGAGATAGGCATTTTACACAGGGGCTGTACTGTAGCTGTAGGTGAAGGAAAATCCAACATTTCCATCTTTGCTTAAGTCATTCATCCATTCCTTGCTTCCTCCCCTTCCCTCCACCAGAAACCATCTCCGTGCCGGCTGACCGACCCACCCCCAACCCCCTCACCACCACCCCCAACCCAGCTGCAGCCGTCACCTTCACCACCCCCTTCCCCACCAACCTGGTCGAGGGCATTCCGCCTCCACGGACCGTCGAGATGGACCCGCCGACCACCGAGCGGCCCCGGGTCACCACCACCTCCTCCTCCTCCTCCCCCACCCCCACCCGCCACCACAAACAGCAGCACCACCACAGCCACCCCATCCACACCAAGCCTCAGCCACCCCAGCCCACCACCACCACCACCACCGCCGCCTCCCCCCACCGCCACAGCAGCCCCGGCCCCTCCGCCATGGCCACCTTTGAGGAGTCGGGCAGCGGCGAGCCCAGCGGGGACGAAGAGGAGGAGGAGGAGCGGGAGAGAGGTAGCGGTGCCATGGGGGACTCCAGCGGAGAAGGGGAGCCCATCGGTAAATCCCTGCTATTTCACTTCATTACCCATGATGCTTTGTTGGGGGGGGAGGAGGGGTGTTGGATGCTGAAAGCAAAAGGTGTTGAACACACTGCTTACCGGGCATGGTGCCAGCTCATGGGTTTTGATTATTTGGCATTGCTATACCATAACACATTCATGCCATCATCTGTTTAATGGAAATTAGAGTAGAGGGGTGTGTGTGTGTGTATGTATGTGTGTGTGTGTGTGTGTGTGTGTGTGTGCAGTGTTTAGGAGCAATGTCTACACCACAAAACTTGAATGGAGTAGAATGGCCTCACCCATTCAAATCAACATACCAGGATGGCCGAACTGGTGGCCATTTTTACGTGTACCGTTGCCATGGCACCATATCAACTGACTTGTGGCAAGTTTCCAGTTCACTGAAGTGCGAGGTTTCAGCCGGTGTCCATTAGCTGTTTGTAGTTAACACTTTTCTCCACGAAATTTGGGCTGTACTACAAGTTATATGAATTAAAAGGTATGTTTGTTGATGCTGAACCACGAGGTTTGTCGACTGGAGGAGCTAAAAGGAGAAGCACAATGCTGCTGATGTCACGCTAGCCTGATGTGAGATTTTATTTTATTTATTCTGTACCCAACAAATGACCATGGCCACCAGAGCAACATCCAGCCTACTCCATTCAATTTCTGTGTTCTACACCTATACTATAAATATCTCAATCGTAGACAAGGTGAAAAAAAAAAAAAAAAAAGAGTTTGTTAAGTGTCATTTCTAGTCACATAAGATGTATATCTCAATTTAAGAAAGAAAGGAATCTATTTGTGGGGGTTGACTGTTGCCACATCACCCGTGTGCCTCTCTTTGGAATTCCGGCGGCGCGCTCCCTCTCGGAAAGCAGCAAAACAAAACCAGGCTCTGTAAAATACACTCTCGGAGCGGCGCAGATGAAACTGCTGGCCCGCGTCTGGCGATCTCTGGAGCTTGACTTGACAGACTGGTGGGGGTGGGGAGGGGGTCACTTACCTTGTCACATGACTTGTCTCGAATCTTATTTCAGCCAAACCCCCCCCCTCCCCTTCCACTTGGACAGTAAAGGAGGACAGAGCCTGTCCAAATGTATTTATTTATTTATTTTTTGGGTATTGTTTTCCATCTCCTCCAAAGCTCCGTGACCCTGCTACCGCCTGACCGCTTGCAGGAACGGGATGGGATTGATGGAACAGCGCGGCCCCAGCGTGCTCTTCCACTTCCTCCTCCTCCTCCTCCTCCTCTTCCTCCTCCTCCCTGCTTGTTTCTTGTCCCCGAGCCTCAGATTTATTCTCTTGTCAGAAGCCGACCAGAGTGCTCGGTGACGCGAGGAGCATGTATCCCGTCTTGCCAAGGAGACCCAGTGTCTTGTGGCTGTGTGCGTGTGTGTGTGTGTGTGTGTGTGTGTGTGTGTACGAATGTGTAATCAAGCATGTCCAGATGTGTTCTGTGTTTTTTTTTTTTACATAGTGTGTTTGCTGAAGCCCTAGTGTGGCTATCAGTTTGTGAGTGTGTCAGTGTTAAGTCTGAGTGCACTAAACAGTTTCTGGGTGTGTGAGAAGATTTTGGGTGCGTTTTGTATGTACACTGGAGTCTTATCTTGGTTTATATAAGTGTGTGTTTTGCCCTTATCTATCTTTGGTCATGTCATGGTGCGTGTTGAATTCCTCGAGCACATATCGGCATCCAGAGTGTATAAATGTGATCAGGTCAGGAGATGGTGCGCATACCTATGTATGTTTTTATATCTACAGTATAGTCTGCCCTTATCTGTGTTGGTGGGTGTTACTGTCAGTATATATATGTGTGTGTGTATAGTGTGTGTGTGAGCGCCTTTGAGTGTATTTATTTGACAGCCCTCACGGCTCCCAGCGGAGCAATCCAGGATGCCTGTGCTGCAGTGTATTGCCCTCTTCCCCTCCACCACTGCTCTCCTCTTCAGCCCCGGCGCCTGTAAATCTGCAACTGCGGACCAGCAGATGCCCTATAAACCTCAGTCCCCCCCCCCCCAACTGCTGCCCTCGTCCACCCCCCACCCCCCACCCAGCCGGCGACCTCCGTTGTCTTTCCTCACTCCTCTCGCCATCGTTGACCGCGAGTCCTTGAGGAGGACATCCTGTGCACCTGTCTGACGCCTTTTACGACTTGTTTAGCCTGTAGTTGTTTGCCTCCGTGATTATTTCTAATCTCCTCGCGGCCATAAACACCGCCGCCTCAGCCCCCCCCCAAGTTTCACCCCCCCCTCCACCTCCTTTTCCCATATTATGGTTATAAAGGCTGGACCTCCGTTGCTGTCAGGCGCCTCCATCCTTCACCACCGTAGGCCTCGAGAGAGAGAGTGAGAGCAGCCACTTTTATTTCTTGAGAAATAACTCAAGATAACCAGATATACAGTGAGCGTGACGCGCGCGAAGACAACCTCCCCCACCTCTTCTGGAACGCTTTGAAGATAACAGTCGGCCAATCAGCAGTGGACATTTCTGCAGCTATCGCGGCCCCTCATCACTGAAAGCGCTCTGTGTGCGACATGAGCGGTAATATGTGCCAATTATGTGTTCTCGGTCTGACAAAATGAGCTCCAGGTGCGCGTACCATGAAAAAACGCTACATAATCACACCTGACAGATGTGTGTATTGGCATCTTAAGCGCCCATCAGCAGGCCATGGCAGGGGGGGAGTGAATAAACAGGAGGAAGTTGAAGGAAAACAGAGGAAGTTGTTGGGTTTGACCTTAGAAATACCGCCTGTCCTCAGAGCCTCAAAAGTCCAAGTCCGAGCGAAGAAAGTAACTCTCCTCTGGGTGTCTGAGATAAGGTAGTATGAATTTATGAATTTTATGAAGCTTCATGAATTATTATGAGCCCCTTCTATATCACCCCCAGGTCCCACGGTGGTAACCACCACCCTGCCCACGGCCGAGGACAGGTCATCCTGCGACAACACGCCCTTCGGCTGCTGCCCCGATGGCAAGACGGCGTCCAGCACCCCAGAGGGCGCCAACTGCCCCAGTAAGTGGAAACTTCCCCAACATAAACACGCTCCGTCTTCTGTTTTTACTCTTCACTGCCAAGTGTTATGCCGACGTTTCTCCACTTTGACTCTTTTCTGTGCATTAAAGGGAGCCAGAGCGCTGAGATCATTGCTAATTACTTACATGAATACATTATTGTCATGCATGCACAATGAGTCCGTAGAGAATATGTGTGTCTCGCTCATCTCTTTTCCCTTCCCTCTGTTTACTGTCCTAAACTACTCCTTTTATAAACACTATTCTTGAAACACAGCAGTAATACAGTTTTGATGTGTAAAAACTTCAAAAATAATCAATCAATATTAAAAAGCCATTTCCGTTACCATAGTCTCAGCTGCAGACAGTAAAATGATTATGCTTATTAAGTGCATTAATATTTAATACTTATCCTATGCATTGCCCATTACTACAACAGCATTGAAAACATGGGCATCCAAAGAAAGCCTGCCAGCTCCTTATTTTAATAACAGCGGAAAGTTTTCTCTGATTCTTCAAGACACCATTGACGCCCAGATGCCCTACGACAACCTAAACCTAATTTGTTGAAACACTGCGAATCATTACAGTAATGTTTCATATTTACTGTTCTCTTCAGGAATAGTGGTAGCGTGCCATCTGCCTAAAACAACAGAGGAGCAGGTGGCATTTTTTTCTGCTGCCGCCTGTATTCATGAATCACCCTCCCCATATGTAAATGATCATATTGGCAGGTGGCAGAAAAACAAAAACACAAACAGTGAAATGGGAAAAATTGACCCGGGTAATCCTGTGTTTATGAATTAGAAATCACTTGAGACCCTCTCAGGCGTTAATATCGCTCTTTCTCTGCTGTAGGCCCGATGCGTTCATCACCTCTCCAAATCTGGCAACTTAACAACTGCCTCGTTTATAAAACGGCGACAACAAGATAGCTGGTAGCATTTTTTTTTTTTTCAGCAAACTTTTAGAATTGGTTTACATTCCCTCTCCTAACTCCCTACAACCCGCCACCAATGTATGGTGGAGGGATGTGAGGATAACCAATTTAAAAGGGGTAGTTCACCTATTTTGAATCAATGTGGAACAAAGTTTCACTTTTATGATGTATAGCAGAATTTTACTGCCTGAAATTAAAAACAACAAAAAACCCATATCAACAGAAAAACGTGTGTGTGTCAGCTGTATTTTAGTACCCAGCAGAGTAGTTATTATTTGTTTGTTTTTTTTGTCCTCCAACAGTTGTACATGTGTTCAGTGTAACAAAGAAACGATGGACCTGCAGAAGTTACCGGGTCTTTCTGGGTGTGAAAAATACAGTTTTAAATTGTAATTTGAGCAAAACTATCCTACTAATCATATGTGCGTTTCAGTTTCAGCAAGTAACACTGATGTTAAACCTTCTATGAGTGGGTGAAGGCGGTTATGTTTAAGAGTGTTAGCTGGGGGGAAGTCCACCTGAGTTGCAGGAGGCTAACAGTTAGCATTTGGAGCATCAGTCAGTATCCAGCACTCAGTAACAATGAGAGGAAGAGAGCACCACTACTGTCCTACAGAACAGCTGGGGGAGGTGCAATATTTTCACATATTTCAAAATGGGTGAACTATCTGATCAAAGTTGACAATTTATTGAAATAAGTGCTGCTTGGTGTATTGGGTATATGCCAAGTGGATCCTCACGGTTTGTAGGTTTTAATTTGTGTTCTACCAGGTATGCACCCTTGTCAGAAAGCTGGGCGATATTAATCTGACAAATTTTTGTCGTTCTCTCCATACAAGACGCAGCTTCACGTTTCAGGGCTACCACGCTGAGTTTTATGAATAAACCTTAATGTGTTTATTCCTCCGTCTGTCTGCACCGCCTTCTCTCCTTTTTTGCTAATCTACCACCTTTACCTTTATTTGTCCCGCCTCTACGGTCTTTTCTTTATCGGCTGGTCCCTCTGTTCTTTATCTCCCCCCCTTGTGCCATATCTCACGCTCCTCTTCTAGCTCAATCCAGTCTTGCATCAGTTCATTTCTCTCAGGACTCGCGCGAGTCAAGAGACTACCAGGGGCCGACGAGCCCTGTTGTAGCAATCAGTGCCTTGTGCCAGAGTTGGTTCATAATGATAAAGGGTTTCTCTCTGCCCTTTGCTTCTCTCTCTCTCTCTCCCTATCTCTCTCCCTCCATCCCTCCATCCAATTCTCCTCTCTGTTTGTCCCTGAGCAGAGCAGTGTAAACCTGACTGACTCTGAAGGGAGGGATTCTCTCTGGGTCCCCTTGGGAGCCCCAGCTTGTGACTACAAAGACCCGTGGTCACAGATGAGCACATAGGTTGGCATGTTGAGGGCCCCAAAGCCTCCCAGTAAAGCAGCGGAGTTCACTACCATACAATCCACAGTGTGTTCTGAGGTTGTAACACCAACTTTGACCTTCCCCAGCGCTGCGCCACATATTTATTTCATAAGCTAGATTCTCTGCACACAGAATTTGTCGGCCAAATTTCATGGCTGAAATGTGGAATTCAGTATCTAGTCCAGGTATGATTTGACAGCGCAGAGCTCAACTGTGTACTCGCAAAGGCAGAAGCATGCGAAAACAATTAACAATGTCCTGTTGGAATAGGTTGTTTGCTGTAAGATAACAGTTGCAACAAATCCACTGTTGCCTGTAAATGTTTATGTCAGCCGAACAATGACGCCACAACACCAATCGATACTTCATTCAGCTGAAGTGTTACCAATTAAAGGAGGCAGCGCAATCGGCTAATCGATACACTGGCTCTATATCTCCCGAGAAAGGCTTAGTTGATCCTCCGTTCATTAGAATGGAAATGACATGTCCCTCATACTAGACCAGCCACTGGCGCCAACTCATGCTGCTTTCCGTCTTATTGACAAGGTGCCATCCTGTCTCAGGAGAGTGGGAGCTAATGCTGGTTACTTGCCGTTTTGAATCTTCACTTTTATTTAGACACCAATCAGTTAAGTGACTCAAGGTTGCAGAGTTTGCTGCACCCCAGCAGGTGTATAAAACTCTGCTGCAGATTGTTTTGTGTTTGTGTGCTGTTGTAAAACTTGACAGCTGGAGTCAGACCTTGGCGAGTGTGAATTAAAACGAGGGGCCAAACATAGCCTCAGTGCAACATAGCTGAGAGTATTGTAAGAAAAAAAAAAAAAAAAAAAAAAAAATCATTGCAGACTGTCCACTTGCCATATGTTACATTTAAATGAGGTAATACTGTTCACATGGCATCAAAGATAATGGCCAGTGAATGCTTAAGTGAAAGTTAATGGCACACTGAGCTCCAGCTACTGTAAACTCTTCCATATGCCAGTGGAAGTCTGACAAATCCATTACATTTTACAGTTCAATAGGATCTGATAGTCAAATAGCCCCGTGTCCCTCCCCTCGTCTCCCTCTATCTCTCTCTGTCTTTCCCTTTTTTCTCTTTTTATGTCCGTCACGGCAGTGGGCTGGAAAATCACCCTCTCTGATGTTTGTCTTCTTTGCAGATTAAAAGTCTGATCTATCTCGCTCCCCTTCTCTTTCTTTTTCCCCTCCCTCTTGTTATCGGCCAAACTTCACCCATTTGCTGCTATTTTATGGCCCCCGTCAGATCGGAATCGATGTGCGTCGCCCGTGAAAGTACTGTAAAAACGAGAGGGGACGGAGGGAGAGTGCTGGCGCTGGCGCTGGCCGTCCTTTTCATGCAATTTTAACCAGCCTGTGTCAGTCACCGGTCTGGCGGCATTAAGGAGACAATTACGGCTATCTTTCACGATAATCATACAAGTGCTCTTCCCTTTTTCCCCGGCGTTGCCCAGGCAGGGGCGACCATGATTGATTTGGGCAATTTGTTCAGCTGATTACGAGCGGCATGAAACCCCGGCATCAGCGCCTCACTCGCTCCTGCACTCTCTCCTGCACTCTCTCCTCCGCTCTCCTCCGCTTGCGTGTGCGCACACACACACGCACGCACACACACGCAGACACACATACACATAGACCTCCTCCACTTTCAGCTTTATTTCAAGCCCCCTCTTCTCTGGTGGCGGTGCGACGAGACCATATAGGGAGTTGATAGATGTTGGACAACATAACCCCCAAGGTCGCACAGGGAGTCTCTCTCTTTCTCTCTCTCTCTCTCTCTCTCTCTCTCTCTTTGCTGAAAAAGGCACTTTTGAGATTGTCTATAAGCTGTGTGTTGTTTGTTCCTCTATGTGTGTGTGTTTGTGTGTGTTGTTGTTTCTATATCTTTTGTGTTTATGTCTAACTTGTCGTCTTTCCACTCAGCTCTCCACGCCTCAGCCAACTTTTGGGACGAATCTCGGTCTGGTAAAACCTGGCCTGTTTTTCCGCCTTTCCTCTCCCTTCCTCTCCTCTTTCCTTCCTTCTCCACGCTCCGTCTCCTCCCATATCCCACAATCCACAGTTTCCACCACCGCCACTTCTTCCCTTTAAAGCCAAACTTAAAGGCTGAACCCCCATGACCACGCCAACCTGCCGAACCCAAGCAATCAATAGCAAACACACTAACCTCTCCCTCCCCCTCCTCGTCAAACACACACAAACACAAACTCCATCACTAACCCAAGACTGGCACTACTCCAAAACGATCAGTGGGTGGTAGAGGAAACTTTGCTGTGCGTTTCTGGAACCGCTTTGGTATTCTAACCGGTTCTATATATCATGCACACTCCCTCCTCTTACATCAACCCCCTTTTTCTGTCCAGCAACCACAAAGTTCAGCGGCTTCCTGCTATTGGACCAGGTGGAGGGCCAGGAGGTTTTCTACACCCCCGAGATGGAGGATCCCAAGTCGGAACTGTTTGGAGAAACGGCCCGCAGCATAGAGAGCGCTGTAAGTATCGCGGGAGCTCGAGGACCACATGCAAGCCACGGGATGATGCAAATTCTGCTGCCCAACGGCTGTATTGCATTCATATGGCATTTCGTCAGACTGTTTGATTCCTTCAGTGCCAAAATAGTGTTAAGAATAGATATTTGAAAATGCAGGCTTTTGATATTTTTCAGTAAAAGCAGGTGAAAGTGAGTATTTTGTGCCACAGAGCTTCACTCAAACCATTTAATTTACAATGAGTCAGTGTTTCCCCCATGTTATTCTTATCAAGGTGGAAAAGCTTCTGAAAGAGCATTTAGACCATCACGGGAAGCTCTCTGCTGAAAGCCAGTCTAAAGAAAGTCTTTCAGGTGGGTTAGCAGGGTGAAGCAGGCTTCACTGGAGGTTTTGCAAACAGTTTAGGAGAATCCTCCCATACTAAAATGATTTCTTTGCTCAGACATCTGAGAGAAAAGACATATTGGCTTTTCTTTCAGATGCTTTATCGGGGAGCAACCTCCATCATATCAGAGGTAGAACACCATTATAACTGAACAATATCTGATTTTTGATAACTCACCATGTTATCAATCCCTAGTTTGAAACAGAAAGAAGTGATCCAATACCACTTTGGTGACCTGCCCCAGTGTCTAAGAGATCATTGTCGAAGTTCAACAGGGATGGATGCTGAAATTGGTAATAGATTTCACAGGGCCCACACTCCAAAAAGAAATGAAAGACAAGATTGTGATATTTTGATGATTTGAAGATATTTTGATGAGAACTTTGCACTCTTTTGCCCTGTAAGTCTTGTAAAAACTTCATTTTCCTCTGGACAGTGGAGCCCATATATACTGTTGATAACAGTGTGTATGGGGCAGTTTTAAGAGCATAGGCATAATGTTTTGCTTGCAGAAAATCCCCAGATTTCAAAAAGAACCTTCAAAAAGAATGAGCTCGTCAATAATGTAGCTTTCCGCACTTGAGCAACATCAAAAAAAAAAAAAAGTAGCATCTCATGCAACATCGGCCAAGCTAAGGAAGCCTCGTTATTTTTCAGAGTTTTGAAACATCAGCTTCTTTGTCCAGTTATCTGTCACATAAGTTTAGTTTGTCACCGTGCCAGTTCCGAGTCGCCGGCCAAGTCTGAAAGCTGTGCTTCTGCAGTAATCACTTTGGTCCAATCTGTTTAGCCTGGTCGAATATCTCCACACTTAGTCTCTGTTGAGCTCAGACCTTTGAACAAATGTCTGTTGTCAAGCCAAGGCCTCACTCCTCTGATGAAATGGGGACATGTGTGTGTATGTGTCTGTGTGTCCGTGTGTGTCTGTGTGTACACAGCACGCCTCTACCAGCTGTTGAATCGGTGTCACTCGCACCCGCAGGGACCGACCGCCTCCCAACATTTTTGCCTGTGTGTGGTTTTGTATACGTGTGTGTGTGCACTCTGTGTGCTCGTTAACGCTCTAGTCATGTCACTTGATAGCCACACCCCCAAGTCTTCCAGCTCTCAAAGCCCACACATGCACACACAAATACACAAGAGTACACACAGACACACACACACACACAGTCAAACTGCAGCAGCGCTCCTGTCCCTGTGCAGCGACCTGTGTGTAAATAAATTAGGAGACAGAAGAGAGAGAAAATGGAAAGGAAAGACAGAACAAGAGGTTTCTAGGTCAGTCTGTCCATCAGGAGGCAAAATGCAAGAGCTGGGTTTTGTTTTGATTCCTTTGAGTCTACCTTGCCACAACAATAGCATATTTAGTGGCTCAAATGAGCAGGAAAAAAAGTTGAAAAATGTCATCTTTGTTGTGCTTAATAGGATTTAGAGCCGGAGAAAGTCAATGTGCTGGAGGTGGAGAGAGTGCAGGGGAGTCTTCAGTGAAAACAATGGAAGTGGCCATTCAGAGGACGCTTAAGTAAAAATGAGCCAGCAGACTGGGTGCTGTGATTTTATCCATAAGCTGAAAGCAGAATGAGGTGGAGGATTTTTTACATTTCCCTTTGAGGAAATGTACAACAAATATGTAGCAGAAACATTGATAGTTTTGTGTCTTACTATGGCTGGATCGACTGTCCTGGCCAATATTGCCCTTTTGTTAAAAATCAGATATCAGCCACCTCTAATATGATGGATAGGAGGAAGTTTTATTGATGATGTGCTTATATTAGAAATGATCAGTCGTAGACTATTTGTCTGTGTCTAGCTATGTGGACTGTATGGACTATATGGATTTTTACTGTCTCATGGTCTAAATCAAGAGGTTTTAAAACTCCATGTTCCAGATCTCCAAGTTGGCTTTCATTAATGGACCCCCATTTAAAGTGATTTTTATCATAGGAACCCTTGAAACATGAGCAGATTCACTTAATTTATTTCAAAACATGCAAGCAAAACTATGCCAAAACATTTGTTAAAAAAGGAGAAAGAAAGACAGAAAGAAAATTATCAAAAAATTACCTGAAAATGAACAAAAAATATGATTTCAAATTACACCACAGCCATGCTGAATGTTTTCCATTGCAACTGACATGATCACTGGCATGAAAGTAGAAATACACTGTTTTCTCGACTGATTGTAAATGATATGCTAAAAGTCAATGATGATAGATAACAGTACTTACTAATATTAGCTTGGCTAGCTACAGCTAATCATCTTCACTCAAAGTGCTATGTCCATTCTTCAAATCAAAAGAAACAACTGCTATGAACCTCTACCAAAATGAAGAGAATGCTAGATTGAAATTGAACATGTTGTCAAGTAAAAATCCACTCAGAAAGGTTTGCTGGCTGTGTGGTCTGCCATTTTGTTATGTCATCATATTTGGGTATTTTGGCAAACTCGATGTCAGTAATTCTGACTTGGAGTTCTGCCTTAACTGGTGTTCCTTTGCATCTTTCCATGTAGGGACTCGGATTTATTCCTGTTCTTGGTTCAGTGGGAAGCTCCATGAGATGTCTGAACACTGACAAATAGATTGAAAATAGTGAGATTAAAACATGTTAAAATAATTGTCTATACATTTTTTTTTTGTGCTGTCATAATTACTAGTGAATTGAATTATAGTAAAACTGAGCTTGTCCTCATTTTGCTGAGGGGCTTAGGCGTCTGAAGGGTCCTCGGACCCTACTTTGAAAACCACTGGTCTAAATGCTCCTCCAGAGGTTTTTATGCCTCTGAACCAGCATGCATCATGTTTTCAAGTCTGTCCATCCCATTCTCGTGAACATGAAAGCTCAGGAATGCCTTGAGAGCATTTCATTACATCTGGCTCAAATGTCCAGTTGGTTTCAAGGATGAACTGATTAGAAATTGGTGGTAAAAGGTCAAGGTCATGGTGACCTCGCAAAACACAACTAGAATAAAATGATGAAGTGATGATATTATATTGACCAAAAGGTCAAAGGTCAGCTTCACTGTGACATGATAATGTCCTGCAAAAAAAAAAAAAAAAAACTCTTCTGGCCATTATTCAACATCATAACTCAGGAACTGAAGGGGAGATTGTGACCATATTTCACATTTGGTCAGACACTGAATTGGTCCCTTGCTCAAGAGAGCTTTAAGTGCTGTGACTCCAGTCCACTAATGATAACTTCCATTTTGCCAAAAAATACACTTAATCCCCTTTAAATTCCTTCAAAGTCTTCACTGCAAATATATGAGTCTGGACAGACATGGATGTAAACTGCAACTTGCAGAGGTATTCAACCACCCAGTGTTATTTCTAGTATCACACTTAAAAGAATACAATTCTAAGGGTGGCACTGAACACAGTTGTTCTTCTGCATTTTTGAATGAAAATGATCCAGTATTAGCATTTGGGCTACTTGCATTATATCTGTATCAGCAGTCACCTTCAAAACCCCATATCACTTGAACCCTCTCACTGGCCTCATTTGGCCATTAAAGCACACACATGCTGGGTGCATCAGATGTAAATCTCATCAGAAGCACAAGTCAGGGCAGTGTTACATTTACCGTAGCACTTCCTGAAAACATGCTCCTCTAATTACTACCCCTCCACAGCTAAATGTCAATTTGTGCATCCACACCCAGCAGGTTTCTGTTCTGCACGCCCCAGCTTGACAGTGAATCTTTCTCCCTTGGAGATAGAGTACAGTCTTGTGAGGGTTGGACTTGCCGCTATTATCGTGCAGAGCTCATTACCGGCCTTAATTATCATCTCTCCTCTCTTCCCATTCTGTCCTCCGGTCTCTCTCTCTCTCTCTCTCCAGGTCAATGAATTGTTCAGGAAGTCGGAGGTGCAGAAAGACTTTATGAGTGTCCGCATCCGCAACTTGGCACCAAGCAACTCCATCCTTGCTTTGTTGGAGGCCCACTTCAAACCAGGTGAGAAACCTTGAAACAGAGGAAAGTTCTTTCTTTCTTTCTTTCTTTCTTTTTTTAAATTTCAACATTATGCAAGTTGTCACTCGAGATGTTGGCATTTAGATACAGCTACAATATATGTATGTCCTCGGAAGTGAATTACCAAATCTTTTTCTGTCTCTTGTGCTGTCGCTCAGCATTATTGTTTTTTAATTATCCCATAATATTGTGTGGCAATTGTTCGGCTCTGTTTTTCCTCATTTTTACCTTTTTTCAATTTCCTTCTTGATGCCAACTTAATCTCTCACTGGCAACAATTGTGCAAACAAAAACATCATCAGGCGGCTTTTTTCCCTCCTTCCATTCAGATGTTTAGTGTTATTTGTTATTCATCGGAGCCAACAAAAGTTCCCTAAGTGTCCGTCCCAGTGAGATTGTGTTGTGTTTTCTCTGCTCGTGCTCCATTTCAGCTCCTCTCGCCTCCCCTCCTGAGTACAGTTAAGCTCCTTTGCGTCGCACACAGCTCCTACCCTCTTCCCTCTTTTTTTTTTTTTTTTTTTTTTTTTTTACGACTGCCGTTTAGCGTCCTTCATACCCTTCATACACGGCGACGGGTGCCGTTAAGCAGCGCTCCACCATGGCCAGTAAAGCGACCATCTGCAGCAAACGTTATGAGAGCGATTCATCTGGAAAAAGGCTGGGTGAGCGGCGGGTGGAGGACAAGTGGTCCCATGAGGCCCTCCCCCCTCCGTCCTGTCATAGCGCAGGACTCTGTGATATATCCACTGCACCCCCCCACCCTCCTCCCCGCACCACTAAAGTAGCATGAGCCCCGTATGTCTTGTATGGGTCATCAGGGCCTTGTCCTGAGCGGTTGTACCTCTTGTTTATTGTAGACACCAGATACACGGTGGAGGACATCAAAGAAGCCCTGTTGAAACAGCTGAAGGCCTCCAGGGACACCAGTATTGCCGTGAGGAAGCCAGAGGAAGAGAATATTCGCTTCACCAACTATGGTAATACATTGTGGACTCACCAAGAGTGTGTGGGGATTAATAAAATGAAAGGGGCTTTTAAGTTATTCATGAGCTGTTTTATCAAAGGTTTTATGGGTCTTGAATAGGAAATCTCAGGACTGCAGGCTCCCTATACTTTAACGTCTCTTTTTCTCACACTTTTTCTCATTTTCGACAGGACTCTCCTCCATCCCCTTCTTCACCACCACGACCACCACCACGGCGTCCGTCACCATGCCCACCACGGCCACCACCACCACCACCGCTCGGCCTACAACCACCACCGCTTGGCCTACAACCACCACTGCCTGGCTTGTAACCACCACCGCCCGGCTTCAGACCACAACGCCCTACATCAGCCGCCGCCCAGACACCACCCGGCGTCCCTACTACGGCAGGCGGACCACCACGACCTCGGCCCCCGTCACCACCATGTTCCCCACCACCACCCTGTTCCCCACCACCACCGTCCACAGCAGGACCAGGCTTCACCAACCCAAGGTCCAGAGGCCGTGCGACTCCCACCCCTGCCTTCACGGGGGCACCTGCGAGGATGACGGGGCTGACTTCAGCTGCATCTGCCCGGCCGGCCGGGGGGGCTCCGTCTGCGAGAAGGGTGAGCGCTCTTTACCTCTTCTCTCTTTGCTAAACCTCCCTTTTGTTTATTCATTATGGGCTTTTTCTCCTCGTCCCACTGCTTGTTTTTCTTATTACTTCCTTCTAATTCAAAAGTTTCATTCCAAGTCATTCTAAACTCATCTAAGAAAATGAGCTGGAATCGGATACTTTTCCCCACAATTCAGTACAGTTTCAATTAAGCAGCTTCCCATAAGCCACCGGAGGCTGTGGTTTACAGTGATTTTACAACAGCTATGAGGCTTTTAGGCACTTCAGTTTGCATTGTGCAAATCTTGCCCCTTAGCTGCTACACAATCACTACTAACCACAGCCACAAACAGCTTATTGCTTTTATAGAATTCAAGTAATACACCACTGTAATAAAGAAAAAAATGCAAATATTGAAGGACTTTTTTAACAATGATAATTCAGTGTTCTCTTTCACCGAGCAAGAGTTCTTAATTAGTGTAGTAGCGTAGTTTAGTAGTAAAGTGATTGCACAGTAACACCAGTATGAGTCATGATTCTCGGTTAGCACTTTAATATGTGAATTAAATGTTATGCCGTCACAGATGTGCATTTATGGGTTATTTTACAATAGCATTCAATGTGGCTCGGGCAATCACAACTAAGGATGGAGACCGTAAACTAAAACTTCTGAGCAGAGATCAGGTGTGATCACCCCGAACTCGGTGACTCAAATTCATCTTGTGTGACTCAGACAGGTTCAGCATCTCAAAAGTGAGCAACTGCTGAGCCATTCACCAAAGGCAGCACCAAATCCAATCAGCACTGCTGTAAAAGCCATAAATCTGCGAAAATGTCTTCAGCAGCAAGCCTCTTTTATTTTGTCCTTCTCTCCCCCACTCTGGGGTTTTTGGGGATAAGGAACGACCTCACGCAGCTGCATCTTAAGATAATTGACACTAATTGCTTTGATGGGGATTAGCTGGTGAGAATCAGTGTATGTTTTTGAGTTAGAGTGGCTAAATGAAGTCACTCACATACACACCCGCACTGAAACACACACAAACACTGCACACCAGCCTCCCCCAGATCAATCAAGTCATTAGAGAAGAGGGAGCTCATCAGCCGTCATTCTCCTCGGAGAGACGGACAGAAAGACAGATGGACAGAGAGGAAAGGAACCCGAGGGAGAAAATGGAAGATAATGATCATAATTGTCGAGTGGCAGAAAAACAAAGGTTTTGTGCATGTGTGTGTGTGGGTGAGCAAATGTGTGTGGCTGAGAGTGGGTAAAAAGCTTCTTAGCCCCTCCTCTTTGGCGACCTGTACCTTTGATAAACTCATCAGCCGTCTCACCAAAACACCATTCCCAAAATAACCGGATCGCAAGGCTCACTTTTGTGTCATCAAATAGCAGTTACACGGCACCGCTGTCACACTTAATTATACACATTATATGCCTATTATACCACAATGAAACAAATCATATACTAATGACAAGATGCTCCACATCTTCGTTCCACCACAGTCATCAAGTACTTCATCCCGTCATTCGGGGGCAAGTCCTACCTGGCCTTCCCCACCATGAGGGCGTACCACACAGTGCGCATCGCCATGGAGTTCAGGGCATCCGAGATGACAGGCATCCTGCTCTACAACGGCCAGGAAGGCAAGAAGGACTTCCTCTCCCTGGCCTTGGTCAACGGCAAGGTGGAGCTCAGGTGAGCATTGGATGGTTTCAGGGGGGCAGTGATCTCCTCTCCTCTCCTGGTGATCAGGTTGATTTTGTCCAGTTAAATTAAATAAAGCTTTAATGATCGCCATGGGGAAATCGCAAAGGGAAAATGAAAAGGAGGACATAGATAGCAACAAGACAAAACAGCAGATAATGAAGCAAATAATTACTGCAACAAAACATCAAAAACAAGACAGCACATCAGTAAACAGATAGACATGCAGAAATAGACATGCAAATATGCATTTTTAGCTGTTCACATGTGTAGTACGTCCAGATGTGTATGCAGTAGTTACACAGATGGGCACAGCACCTATTCATAAATGACATTCAAACGTGACTTGTTAGCCTTTACAGATGGAAATGGGAAACATACAGAGGTGTGTACTAGTATCCACCGATACCTACAGGAGTATGTACAAGATACATGCATGGGTGCCAGTCCAAGTTGTGGAAACAGGACGGATGGAAGTAAAATACCAACAGAAATGTATCTTGGGTGTCAAGATATGCATTGATAGCCATCACCTCACCTCATCACCTGATGAATCCTGCATTGAACAAAAGACCATAAAAATTGAAAAATGAAGTGAAGCTGTCAAGAATTTCCTTCTGTGAGTGCAAGCCATCTGCCTGATTTTATTGATTTTTTTTTTTTTTTAACAAAAGCAGGATGGGATTTTTTTTTTTTTTTTTTTGATGTGATCTTCACCCACCAGCTTGACATAGTTATTGGAAATGGATTTGTTTCGCTTCAAATGCACCTGCCACGTGCATTAAGGGTGGTTCAGTGAGATCTCTAATATTCAGTGCCTTTAAATTGTACCATTTTCATGCAGAAATAATAATAATAATAATAATAATAACACAAAAATAATCATAACATTCATTGTTCCTCTAGAATTGCATCTTATGCATTGCAAATCATTTGCAGCAGGATTAACAAGACAGCATCATTATAAGAGATGTGAAATGCAGTGGGCTAAATGGAGATTCTGAACCAAGTCTGTTGTGAGGTCATTGTCTCAAATGCCCTCAACATTTCTCATTCCTGGGACTTATCTTTCACCCTGACCTAAAGCCCATTGGTCTCCCTGTAATCCTGCCAGGCTAGGTTACACAATTCAGAGTGAAATCCAAAGAAAATTGAGAGAGATCATTAGTCACTAGTGCTATAAAATGAAGTACTGCCTCAATTCCAGGAATACAGCTGTGAGATTACCACCCACAGCCCCACAAATCCAAGACGTGGGGAGAGGAACTAATTATTTTTGGCAGATAATTGCTCTCAGGTTGTGCTAATAGTGCCATATGTGTGGGTGCATGAACATGAACAGTTCTTCTCGATGAGGATATGGCCTTTTTCTCACCAAAGCCTCATTAGATAAAAGGTTGAATTAAAAACAAAGCATGTGGTGTGGAAGATTTCAAATTGTGTATTTTGTAACTGCCTTCACTCCAGTCACATGGGGTGGAATCCCAATTGGAGGGTTCTGCACTCTCTTTCCTGTCAACCCTCTCTGTTTATATGAACAAGCTCAGATTCTGTACCATTGTTTCCCCTAGGCTGACTGCTTTGGGGAGACAGATCGGCCATGGTGGGGGTGGGAGCTGGGAGTTTGCTAACTCAATTAATCTCATCTCAGCAACACATATATGTAATCTATACAATATTACAGGACATTTGGACCTGAATAAACAAACAGTTAAAGGAGTCATATTCTACATATTTATTTGGTGCATTTAAAAAGACACAGATATTTTAGCAAGAATTTCAGACATTTGGGATCAACACCTGTCCATCTTTGGTTTTGGATTACATTAGGATATTACTGTTGTCAGGAAGTATTCATTGCACTTGCAGTAATGTAACAAGTTGTCAACTCTAGCAACATAATCTTCACTTCACCTGTCTCTCCGCCCCCAATGGAAGGGGAAACACTGTGTGCATTGTGGTAATAGCATGTAGTTCTTTATGAATGCAAGAAGATTATTGTGGCCTGCGGAGGGAAAATTTAGTAAATCCTAAAATGAATAGAACCCTCTTGTTGTTTAGTAGATACTGCTCCATGAAGACAAACTTTGAAAGAAAATGGGTCGAAAATGACTGTAAAAGTTGAATGGACCTTACTTATAGAAGCAAACGAGCATCTAACTGATTTCATATCACCTTTAAACCCCTTCAGGTTTAACACAGGTTCAGGAACGGGCATAGTGGTCAGCAACGTAGCAGTGAAGCAAGGCCGTTGGCACCAGCTTGTGGTGACCCGCAACCGCCGCAACGCCATGCTGAGTGTGGACAGCGAGCCACATATCGAGGGCCAGAGCCCACGTGGCACCGACGGCCTCAACCTCGACACCGACCTGTTCATTGGAGGAGTGCCTGAGGACATCACACTCGAGTAAGAGCTCATGTCCTCTACAGAGTAGTGAGAACACTAAGCACATGGAGTAAATCAGAATAAAGGCCTATACACTGTGACTTCTATGGGGGTTTAATTACTGAGCGGAGCCCTCCCAATGACTTAGAGCATTTGTTTTAGCATGTAATATTTGGGCTGCTCAGTATTGACTCCACTGTGCTAACGAAAGCAAAAACGTAACACAAAATCTTGATAGACTCTGGGACTAGATTCTATATTGATTCTATATTGATTCCAGTGAAAACTGCTTCATGATGCTGTCACTCAGGTCTTGGCTGCTTGGGTGCAGCTCTGCAGTGCAGCCTTATAGCACCAATGGATGCTCAAAAATGAACCTCTAAAGCACCCAAAGCATATCTTTTTCAACACATTTTTTTGCTCACCCTGTAATGAGACCTGTCAGTAAAAAAATGAAATGAAAACTAACTGCAGTCATGCCTTTCTCTTTGTTTTGATGCTATCCCATTACTTCTCTAGCTTTTGGTGTTTACTGTATTTGCTGGCTGGCTGAAGCTTCTGGCCTACACACCAGTGTGTAAAGACGTGTAATGAAAGTTATTGTGTCTTACATTATCTAAAAATTAAATATGTCAGTGTCTAGTTAGAGTCTGAGCAATCAGTATGCTGAAATAGATATGCTTTAGGTGCTTTTGGAGTTAATTTTTGTCCATTGACAATCTGACTCAAGCAAGACATAAGCAGTTCTATATCAATAATCGGACAGTGTTGCAAAGTTATCACATTACAAAAAGGTGATATTACGTGTCTTGGGGCAGAAAAATGAATTGCAACAAGCTCTTCATCAATATATTATTTGCACTCCATAATGGCAACACTTTTAATTTGTGTATGTTATAGCATGCTATTCCCAAGTAGAAAGAATCGTGTCCCAGAGAAAAGCAAAAGTCTGCACAGTCATAGTTTGTTATTTTTGAACTTTCATCTGTTGCATCATATTGAGGTTGTATCCAGTTGTGAAATCCTTACCATCTACTGAACCGGACTGTGGAACAAGCATATCATCCATCTCTACTCTATAGTGAAACAACAGATCAGAAGAATCTATTTGCGTGGTAGAAAATAGGTCCCACATCAAAAACAGCTTTGAAATCAATCAGCCACTCAAAAGCATATGAATGAAATTAAAATACTGTAGTAGATAGTATGCTGTAGTAGTAACAGAATGGACCTAAAGCCACACCATCTCAACATTTTTGCTACCAGTAGTAAAAGTTGTGCTGTTGCACCCTGTTTTCTGTGTCAGTCTTGTATTTTTCCCCTTTCTTATCTCCTGTTCAGTGTGACGGAAAGAACAACAGTGGCCACAGGTCTGGTGGGCTGCATCCGCCTGCTGGATGTCAACAACCGGGTGTACAACCTGCAGGAGAACGAGGGTGATGTTCTATACGGCACCGGTGTAGGCGAATGCGGCAACAACCCCTGCCAGCCAAACCCCTGTAAGAACGGAGCGGCCTGCCAGGTCAAGGAGGCTGAGATGTTCCACTGCAAGTGCACCGGTGGCTACTGGGGTGAGTAGCCATCAGGGGAATTTTTAACACTGCTGTGGTGCTGCTCAACAGGGTTTTTAATGATCATGCAATTTATGGAAAATCATGGAATTTTTTTGTATGAAATCAGTTTGATAAATTCTCAGTTAAAGTTATGCAATAAGCAATTACTTGACAAAAGTATTCTACAAGGTCTTTTCCAACTTGTGTCATACATTCAGTACTCAACATGTTTGTGATGTGACCCAGTGATTAATGGTATAACTTGCACATACAGAGTATCTGAACACAGTTTTGATACTCATGTGGGTGGTGCTTTGCCAACACAACTGCCTCTCAGAAATGGGATTTGAACCCACTCCATTCAAAGACCAGACACCCTGGTGTGCAACAAGAAAAAAATAGTTCATCCATATAATTCCAGACATTTCAGGCACATTGTAGTTAGCCATATATTAACATTTGTACTGTGCTTGTTGTTCAGGGATTCAGCATGGTCATCACTTGCTCACAAATCCCATTCATAAGTGAGTTTGACAGCCCAATTTTACACCATAATCACATGCCCCCGGCATGAGCAAAGGGAATTTATTTTCTAAACAGCAACACCATTACGCTGATTTTTATTCAGAACTCCGAGATTAAACATTGGAACAGTACAGAAGACATGAAAACTTCAACCAAATGCTCAGCGATTGGCCTTTGGCCCATCTCTGTTTCCATCTCCCTGCCTGCCGCCTCCTCTTTCTCTCTTCACAGCTCACCAGATGCCAACTAATAAGCGACTCAGAGAGAGTAGTTAAGTGTAACCACCATCAGGGTCTAGCCAAGCGTAGCCCTCTCCGTCTCTACTGCAGCCTTCTGGAGAAAGTTCCACACCACAAACCAAATTCAGTGTCAAAGTTAACTTCTGTGCTTGGACACTGGATCTTCTAGCAAATTCTGTATTCTATGAAAGATGTTATACCTTCGACATGGGACAGAGTAGTTATTATAGAGACAGGTTCAAGCTCTTGTGTCAGCAAGCAATCCCCCATGCTTAAGAGTTCTGAGATGGTATTTTAACAGTTAGCAGCATGGCATTTTACATTTGGAACAAAACACATATGATACCATTCCACTGAACATTAAAATCCCTGCTTAAGTGTCCTTGACCAACACACTGAATCCCTCCCAGCTCCAGGCTGCTGCGTTGTAGCTGGCCTGACCTCTGACCTCGCTATGGAAAAGGGCAAGAGGAAAGGCACTTACTTTCTGTATAAGGATCAGTAAAATGTACCACTGCATTACTGTTGCATTTGCTGATATGTCTTAGCTGTTACTAGGAATCATAATTGGTATTTACTTCTGTGAAGAGCTAACGATTACCCTGCATTCACGTGAAGCATTGCTGTGATGAAAGCGGTGCTAGCAACATGGTATAATAATAACTGATGAAAATGATGATACACCCTACAAACTAAAGATTAGAGGCAAAAAGAGGAGCCGCATTGATAATGAGACTTGGACCAGGTCCTAGGGAATGCGCTCCAGTTAGCTTTGTCATTGTGTCCATTTAGACGCTGGACAAGATGGCCAGTCTCAGAGGGGGGGAGAGATCACAGAGAGAGAAAAGGTAAAGATGGGAGAGAGGGAGTAAATGGGTAGACAGGGCGTAGCTGGAGGGAGGAAACATCAAGAGACTGGGAGGAATGTGTGAGGGGTTACTAGAGCACTGTAAAAAGATGGAAGAGAGGGAAGCCAAAACGTAAGACAGTCTGCGGTAGGGAGTAAGTGAGAGAGGGAGGAAAGAAAGCTTCCAAAAGAGAGCGAGGAAAACGGGATAGCCCTCTGAACCCAGCAGGGAGGGGTTCATTAAAGCACTCCCTTCACCACAGGCTCTGACTGCTAAAGTAATGACGGGTGAATTCAGATGGGTTGTGGCAGAGGGCAAAACCATCATCCACCAGACGCTCTAGAGCCTCTCCCACAGTCAGCGTTGGCCCAGAAACTTGGCCACATGGCGGGGTGGCTCTCTACTGCTTAATCTGGACGTGTAATATTTCCAAATCCTATTAGAAAATGACCTCTATTACAGAGGAAATCCTCAACCCCTCTTCTCCCCCGTCTCGTCTCCCCTTCCTCACATGCTGTGGAATGGAAGAAAAAATGGGTTGCCATTAATAACGAAAGGGGGTTTGTGTGTTGGTGTTCTAACAGTTGGTTTGTGTGTGTAGGCCCAACTTGTGCTGATGTCCATAACCCATGCGAGCCAAACAGGTGCCACCCATCCTCCCAGTGCCAGGTGCTTCCCGAGGGAGGCTACAAATGCGAGTGCCCAATGGGACGTGAGGGGAATCACTGCGAGAAAGGTAATTTGACTGCAAATGTTGATTGCAATCATCATTGTGTTTGTGTGCAGAAAAACTGGCACTGAAATGGAAGCACAGTGGTTGTAGTAGTCACATACCAGTACAACAAATTTCACTAAGAAGAAAAACTGGAAAAACACAGTAGGTCGGTATGTCCTTGTGTAAATCCGTTCTCCACCACTTTGCGCCTCAATTACCTTCTCTGTTGCTTATCAGCAAGCACCAATGTTTTAGTCCGGAGTCGGCAAAGTAGAATCTTCCCTAATTTTCACCTCTTTCACTCTCCTTTTCATTCCGCCCTGTGACATTTCCAACCGTCCTGAATCAGAGAGGGAGATCAAACGCAGAGAGAGTGGGGACTGAGCCTCGAAGGGGGTGGGGAGGAAAGGGGGTGTGGGGGGCTCCGGAACTGAGGCACAGATGATTGGCCCCGTCGGGCCATTCGCTGCATCAACTCGGCTTCGCTTGTTAGCGAGTAAGCACCAGCGAAGCCATAGCCTGCCTGCCCGCCCACAGGTGTTGTGTTCAAACGTGTTTGCCGCTACTTAGCTCCACATGGCAGTGCTGGGCCATGGCTGGGGAGAAGACCAGAGTACAGCGAAGCTGCTTTTGAAGTTTATCATTAGCACTTTTGGCGATGTTATGTTCTGAAGTCTTACCCCATTTTTTTTTTCGCCTCTCTGCCTTTATTGATGTTGTCATGGATGTTTGCAGAACTTGTGCAACTGTATGAGAATATGCTGAAATGAAAGAGAATCCGTTATCATGCACAAGCCTAAAGAAACGGTACACCAAATAAATCACGCGTACAGAAAAGCACGCATGCATGCGCACCCACGCACACATCTGCACATCTTAATCCTGAAAAAAACAGATTGGAATAACCTCCTTCCAAGCTCCTAGTCCCAGTTAGCAGGTGATTAAAATAAATTGAGGTGAACCAAAATCAATGCCGTGTGAGCGAGAGCGTCTCCCATTCCAAAGGCTATTTTTTCACTGGAATCAATGAGATGACTAATCGCATCAGTCCTCCCTGCCCATGGTGATTAATGGGAGCGTCAGTCAGCCAGAGTGTCAGCCCCAGACAGGAGCGCACAGATAAGACGGCAGCCAGGCAACGTACCCTCTAAGGGCTGAACCGGGAACAGTTAAAAAGACAGGTGGCTGAGAGCCCACTCATCAGAGGCTTGAAGGTGAAATAGTTGTAATATGAAGTGTGTGTCTGTGTGCATCTGAGTGCCTGTGTGTGCGTCCCGGTGAGCTGTAGTTTCCATTTCAATTCTGCCACGTTTTTCTCAGTTTAACTTGCTGCTATAATATTCACCACCAAGGACTTTCCTCAAGGGTGTTCCAATAGTATTGAATGGCCTGCTTTCTTCAATGCTTTTACCCTGTGATAGTGTAAATCATTAGAATTTAGTGATGAAAGCCAGATCACAGCGATTTAACCAGTCCTTGAAAAAACTAACTGGAGGGGAATTTTGAATTTCGATATTCTTATTGTTTTACATTCTGCTCTTCTACTCTGACAGTGGAAGAATCTCATGTATTTTTGTTGGTCTGGTATTGCTTTTTTTTTTTTTTTTAATGTTACATCATTTTGATGAGTTAGCAAAGTCAGCCACCACTCATTATGAATGAATTAGATTACTTTTGAAAAACATAATTATTATCTTCGCCAACGGAGTTGGGTGTGGGTAACATTTCTGCCCCATTCTACTATTCACCTATTTGTTTGTTTGTCTATTTGTTAGCTAGCAGGGTGTCTCAAAAAGATATGAATAGATTTGCATAAGACTTTGTGGTCATGGGCCAAGAAAGAGCTGATTCACTATTTATGTTGATTTGTCAAAAGGGGGCGTGGCGGTGGCCATCACTGAACACTTTTGAACGAAATCATGGAACATGGCAAAATTTTGTGCAAAGTTTGGTCATGGGGTAAGAAAGAGCTTATTACGCTGACTGGCCAAAATGGGGCATGACAGTGGGCATGGCCTGTCATGAAAATGTGCATAACTTCCAAATGGATTCATGTAATACAGCAAAACTTTGTTGACAGCTTGGGAAAGAAGCAAGGAAAAGCTTATTAACCTTTCAATCCCATTGGCAGAAGGGAGTGTGGTGGTGGGTGTGGCCTATCACAAAAAAGGTGCATAACTTCAGCAACAGAAATGCGCCCTAAATCAACCACACACACGCGCACACACACACAATGGTTTAATGGTTGAATTTATTAAATAAAGAAAAAAATGTTACCTTTACTTAATAGCATGAAAAGTAAGAATTGACAACAGCTTAATCTGCTTAATCTACTGAGTGCCATCTCTGTAGTTAGGATTGTATTAGTTATGAAAAACATAATCATTGTTCATGAAAGAAATCACATGACATCAGCGGTGAAATAAGGAGGCAATTCTGATTGTCTCTTGACAAATAATGACCATGAAAAATAAACAAGCCATTTTCAGCGGACAAGCCTGTGAGAGGGAGAAAACTCCTCACTCCTCTCCTCTCCTCCATTAGAAATTGGCTGTGTTCTGAGAATCTCTATTTCTATAATAGAGGTCAGGTTTGCACGCACTTCCTTGTTGTGTCTGCAAGTCTATTTTTCCCTTTCCTCCTTGGTACGCACCATCATCATTAGCAGTCTTCTGCACAATAGCTAATTAGCTTTCTCATCTCCGTCTGCCTTCCCCATCCTGACTCAACTCAGCTAATCCTGGCTAATTACGAATGAAAGCTTTCTTGCCGGCTACATACGCCTGTGTGTTAGTTTGTGTGTGTGTTGAGGATGAGTGAGAGTAGTGTTTGCTAACAACAGCACCATAAACGCATACCCCCGGGTGACAATTCAGCGATATCCCCCACCCCCCCCCCCCTCTTTTAATGTCAAGCCCTCACAGCACTTGTTATAAGGATGGCACGGTGCCTGTCCTAATCATTCCAGACAACCAGAAACGGGACATCCAGGGGTAGACGCGTCACAAAGACATGAAACTGTAAAATGGCCTGCCAAAATACAATAGCTTCATTATTTCATGGGTCCCGGCTGTGGCATTAAAACCCCACATGCTTCCAAAGATTCTTTGTTAGACCATGTTGGGCTGTGTAATCAGTCTGACATAAAGGTTTTGAATTTTTTGTCAAGAGAAAGTCTTAATCCCAAAGGCTTTGACAACACAAATCCATCTCTTTCCATAATGCATTCACTGACAGGTCCCTTAAAGATGTACCCGTTATCCCGGAATTTCAAATCCTGTTGAGACTTAAGGATGAATATAGTCTCTTTGTTTTCTAGTGGCTGAGAGGAAAGGGACTTACATGCCGCTATTCAATGGAGACTCTTACCTGGAGCTGAAGGGGCTGCATCTCTATGGACACGATCTGCAGTGAGTCCCACTTGCCTACCATGTCTGTGCATGAAAACCACACAGAGAAGTTTTACATCGTAAATGTACTATGTATTACTGAACACTTGATATCATGCAGCTTTCATAAGCCGAGCTTGTTCCCTTGTTCCCAAGGCAGAGCAGCCCTTTTAAAGCTCGAACTGAATTGACAATGAGGGTTGGAGAATGCTATCTTTGCCTTGGCATTGTAGAGTAGTATGGTACTTCTAATCAATTCCCATATATATCATATACATATTTACATATATGTTAAAGGACCATACCAGTGATTTTGCATGTTCAGGGTAACATCTACAAAGTGTATATACTCGGCATTTCTGCTAATCTTCTCCCAAAGCAAGCAGTCGTATTTTACAATTCCAGTATAATTTTTCTACCTTTCATCAAGTCATTTGTTCCCATGCATTCCACTATGATATGAAAATGAAAAGAGTGTGCCATCAACGTAAAAAAGTTTTCCACATTAGTTTTCTTGAAGGCAGTAAAACTGCTGTTTTTGATGACTAGGAATCGGGCATATTGAGCTGGAAAATATTCAGAAAATATTCAGCAGAAAATATTCCCCAGGGAAAATGTTTGCTTTACACAACAAATTATCAGTTCCATGGTTTATGAATGTTGACTTTGTTAGCTATAGCAGCAGAACATTGTAAGGTGGCTGTTTCAATCAAAAATTCAAATTTGAAAATCACAGGATTTTGATTATATATTGTAAAATCTTTAGTACTGCAATGTAAAATGTGAGTAAATTGTACGTATATGATCCTTGAAGACATTTGTACATTGTTTTTCTGCTGCACCAAAAAATGTCAAAGCAAATAAGCGCCTTCTTTTTGGTCTCCATTATCTATGACTAATGAATGTTTGGCTCTTGCATTGGTTTACCTGCTTCGTTGGTGCTATGTCTGCAGTCAGAAAGTCAGCATGACTGTGGTTCTCATGGCCAATGACTCCAACGGCGTGATCTTCTACAACGGCCAGAAGACAGATGGTAAAGGAGACTTCATCTCTCTAGCCCTCAACGAAGGCATCCTGGAGTTCCGCTATGACCTGGGCAAGGGACCTGCAGTCATCAGGTGAGCCTGAGTCATCAGTGACTTACCATGAATAAGTATGAAGAGGCTCTCCTGGAGCTGGGTCATTTAGCTTAGAACAATTTTAATGCTTCAGGCTTGTTTACACTATTACACTTCTTTATAGAAAGAATGCTGCCTCAACTGCATTTTGTGCTGACTTATGTAGAAGTGTCAAAAGCTCTATTTAGCTGATGATGATGTGGGGTTTTGCTTACATCATAAAAGTAGGATGTAGGTTATGTAAAACAACAGTTGACTCATGTACCTCTGGTTGGCGTCTTTGTGTATTTTGTTTGATCATGGCCAAGAGAAGCCTGATGCTGGCTGGGCCATGAAGACAAATTTAGGCAATCACTTGCCTTATTAACATGAAACATGCCTCCTCTTGGTCCTAGTTAGTCGTTTCAAATTACATGTGGTCCATGTGAACAAGTTAACCTTTTCTGAATTTTAGAAAGCGCACCACTCTGCCGAACAGTAAGCCAGACACAGCGTGACACTGATATCTAGGTACTACAGAACATGAACAGAGTGCAGCGGTCATTGAACTCTCTGCTGTGGTCATTTGGCTGGTCCAGAATGAGAATGGTGACAGTGCACATCAGTCGGCCATAAAGCGCGTCACTCTCCCTTGAGAACTGAGAGGACATGATGTGCTGTGGCTGCTTGTCAAAAGTAGTAATAAGTAGTTGGAATTGGAATATGGAGGTTAGCCTGACGCAGTGGCCACAGGTTTTTGCAGTGGCACAACAGTGCACATGAACATGGCCGCCGCTCGAACCATCCTGCTGCGTTGATTTGAATAGCAAAGTCTGTTGTATTCCAATTCAAGTTCTGTGCTAGGCACGTAGTAGTCCTTGCAGCAAAGACATGAGAACAGGTAGATGCTTGGGGTGCTGTAATTTCATGAAGATTAAAGTTGAACATGCAACAGAGTAAAGAAGATGCTGAATACAGCAAATTGGTATGCTTAGTTGAACATTTTTTAGAGGCAGAACAGCAGCCAAGCGTTTTCACTCGAGGTTCACATTTAAGGGTCAGCTTCATCTTCTTCGCACAGCACCACTGAAGATGACCTAGAGCTAAAACACTGGGTAATGTGCTTGCTGTAATTGTGGATTAAAAGTGTGACTGTGACCCTCAAAGGCACACAACTTAAAGAGCGTCTGTTTAAGGTACCCGTGCCCTCCACTACCTGACTTAACACTGCTGTGTGTTTCATTCAGGAGTAAAGAGCGGATCCAGCTGAATGTGTGGAACACCGTCAACTTGGAGCGCTCCAACCGCAAAGGAGAGATCATGGTTAACGAGAGGGATCCTGTCCGTGGGGAGTCACCGGTGAGAAAGACAGAGCTAACAAGCCCCTGCTTATGCTTAACTCGCAGTTAGCATGCAAGGCTGATGTGCCTATGCTATGCTTAGCCTTGCCTGCTCTGCATTGACTGTATTTGCTTGTTTATTTGCTTATCACCTCATCGCCACAGCCTTGGGCCTCAGTGCTGTTTTGCTGTTGTGAAGCTGCTTCAACTCGCCTCTTAGGGTAGAGTTGAATCAGCAAACTTTCCCCCTTTTGCTGAGGTTTCCTACATCTCTTCACCCCATGTGATTCCAGCAGCGTGTTTTGCTGAAAATATCCTGGTATTGCATGACAACGGTACGAAGGAGAGCTCCAGACGCAGAGGGCCAGCTTGACAAGTTGTCTTGATTTTGGAAGTGCTGTAATCCAGCATTTTATTTTAGTTTTCAACCTTTCAGCTCGTTGACATCCTGAAGATAAAACTTAGCATTGCATACAAAAAGCAGAAGCAGCTTTTACTGTTGGTATACAGTCAATTTTATAGATTGAGGCTTTGAGGGGGGACCTGGGGAGATAGAGGCAGATAAAAGAGATGGAGGGAAGCGAGAGATGCGTAATGAAACTCGTCAGCCTCATGTCTAGCCCAATAAAGCAGGTACATGCTTCCAAATGAAGGCGATCTAATAGTTTGATAAGCCCGTAAGTCATCCAATTATATTAAACAGTGTAATTTGTGATTATGAACATGCACTCTGTCAACTCAATCATCGTCCTCCAAGACTCTCCTCTCTCTATTTTTTTTTTCTTCTGTTCTTTTTCCCCCACTCCCTCCCATCCTCTGTATGGTAATTGTGTTTCACTCCAGCAACAGAGGCAGAAAATCTTATTAAAAGAGGAGAGCAAGGGAAAAGCGGGCAGGGGAGGGGGGGACACAAGGGATGAACTGAGACTAGTTATGGAGCTCAATGCAGAGACCCCATCCAGTTTGGCTGCCAGCTAATTCTCTCCTACTTCTGCATTAAGAATTAGGAGGGCGTTTACGCTGCGCTCGGAGTGGCCTATCTCATATCAAAGGTGCTTGCACGGCAGGCAGATCTGTGGATATATTTCATGCTGCAGGTGTTCATCATATCAAAGACAGCTCCAGCTGCTTGCATGATGAAGTACACACCTACAAAGTCAAGTAGGTGTGGATGGGAGAAACAAAAATCTGCTTTCATTCGGACCGGATGACAGTTCTCTGTAAACAGGGTTGGGTTAAGCGGCACCAGTCACTTCCATGAAGTTTTGCTTTTCATCTTTTCTTAATGGCACCATCTGCTGCATGCATGGCCTTTATAGATTTGCTGTCTTATTTGCATTCACTCCGTTAGTGTAAACATACACTTGCACGGCTACAGTATGTGCTGTATGTGTGCATGTACATATATATATATATATACATATATGTATGCACATATGCAGAAGTATTAAGTGCACGTGTGAATAAGTAGGTTCTTTGCTTGCCTATATTCTTTTAAGTGTGTCTTTGCAGCACTACAACTCCAGCTATGCCTAATTCCCTTACAGATGTGCTCAGTGTGTGAGTGTGTGGTTTTGTGGGTTTCTGGGCTTTTTGCACTTGCCTAGATCCGCATGCCTCTCTGCACAGACACTTACTAGTCTTCCCCTAATAACCTCTCTTCCTCCCTATTTTTTTTTCCTTCTCTATGATGTGCTGTCTGGAAATAAGAAATCACGCAAGGTAATGAGACAAGCCCCAGTCACTCCTTAAACCATATTTCATTTGAGTCGTTCACTACGTCCTCTCTCACCCCCATTTCTCCATGCGACAGCAGCACAGAAAAGGTACTTCTGCAGAGCTTTGGACAGTTTAAAGGTGCCTGTTCTGTAGAAAAACTTTGCCATTTCATAAGTCCATATACACAGAGAGAGAGAGAGAGTGTGAGTGAGTAGAGATGCTGTTAAAGAACATGGTTTGGCTTTCACCTCAGTCCATCTGCTGTGGGGGTGGAAGGGGGTGGGCGGGTAGGAGGGAAAGGATGGAGGGAGGTAGTCATCTTTCTGACGGCCATTGTTTTTAGCAACAAAGACACGTCTTCATTAGTCCGGTGTAGGCGGGAATATCACGCCAGTGCCGCGTGGCTGTCGAAAGTGAGAGCAAAGACAAGGCAAAGGAAGGGGAGGGAACCTAGGAGGCAGCGAGGTGCCAAGCCAAGCCGGGCTGTTCTTTTATCATCTGCTCTCACTTCTTTAGCACACAGGGAAAAAAAAAACTTTCCATAATATCATAAAGTCACTCACTCTTTCACCCACTCACTTGCCCATAACAACACAAACAACACTCACTGAACATCTCCCAAAAGATCATCCCATAAACTGGCCTGTTTAACAAGATCAAGATTCTATATCATTACATGTTTGAGACACGAAAGAACATGACGCACCATTTCATTGCATGAAATCTCACTGTAGAGGAATAGATGGCGTGATTTGACTTTGGTGGAGAGTGCTCAGATCCGCAAAGAAATATGCTAAATAGGGGACAGTATCTCAAACATCAAAAGTCACAAATCCGGTTAAGTTAGCACAGCTGGTCATCATCTAGAGCAGTGGCCGGGAACCTATTGTGTGTCTTTCAGGAGTAAGGTGTACTCTTTATGTTGAGGCTGATATAATGTTTATACACAAACTATGATTACCAGACCCAACTGTTTTTATTTTTCAGTATTCATATTGTGGGCTAAAAAGTAAAAATACATTAAATAAATTCAGCCAAAGTTAAAAATAAAATAAAATAAAATAGAATAACCTGTAGAATAGGCAGTTGTTTTCATTCCATGGCCCATTGATTGGCCTTGTTGATTTGACATGTTTTGTGCTGTAGCCTGATTAAACATATGGTTATTGCTGTGCACTGTTGCAAGGTGCCTGGTCATGGGCCAAATTCCAGTTCCTGTGTGTTTTCATTATAAAATTAAGAGCAGTTAAATATGAAGATGATTTTGTTACAGGCAATATTATATTCAAATATTTAGCTTGTGGTGGCAGTTTGAGGAAAAATCATTATGAAATTATTATAAAATTATCAGATATGAAGAAAAAAAGTCTCTTCAAGGATAAAAGTTTCCTGACCTAGAGATTGAGTTAGAGTTGCAGAGCAGTAAGAACTACACGAAGGGCGTGAGGTGACCGACTCTGCTGTTGGTGGCAACTCTTGGCTGGAACCTGGAGGCAACAACCACAGCTGGGTCCGGCGGCCTTGGCTGGACTTCCCACCCTGTCACTGCTGGAAGCAGCTCAAGGTGCAGTCACACAGCCCCGGGCCTCAGCCAAGCACCGCTGCCTTCTGCACTCCAAATCCCATCCTAAATAAAAGGCAAAACAGTGCCAGCTTCCCCACACAAAGCGTGTTTACTTGGCCCCTTCCATCATTTTTCCAGCAATTAACTCCACTTTACCCCTCTGGCAATTACTGCCCTACATAAAATAAAGATCATTAATTCCTTCCTTCTGAAGTGGGATGGCTCTTCCGTGCAAAAGAATAAAGCTGTACCTTGCTAATGCAAAGCAATTGTCCCTCAGGTTTGGTGGAAAGAGCCACATTTCATGGCCATCCGCTGCACAAATAAATTGCAATTAATGTGTCTCCACACTCTACTGTTTGAAAGGTCGCCGCTGTAATCAGCCATTCATTAGAGATGTCTGTAAAGAAGAACCATCCATATCTCAACTGCAGTCCTCTCCTGATTTCCCTTTATAATCTATTTTTGTGTCCCCCTCAGATAGAGGATAATTGACCACTCTCTCTGAGAGACATAGAAATCAATTATGTTTTTGTAATATATCAAGTGTATTGATGTGGAAGGAAGGAAGTGCAGTTAAACCGTCTGCCAGCTACAATATGGATAAATCCTTTTTTTTATGGGAGAATCTATTTGACTGTGACATCTCTCCGAATGCAGTGTATTAATCTCACTCTTTATATCTTGACTAAAAGGATGCAACTTATTCCAGGCTTCCTGGATACAAACAGATAACTTGACTCACCCTAGAAACATACACAATTATGCCTTTAATAGAAAACCCAGAATAGAAGTTGTAGTTTATTGAATTGGATGTGGAAGTATGTGGCGATTAAAAATGCGGGGTAAGAAAGCTTTCCTCAGACTAGCACACCTCTGGCTTACTTGTTGAAACCTGTTTTCGTCCTGTCTCACCAGAACCAGCACACTGCTCTTAACCTGAAAGAGTCTCTTTATGTTGGTGGAGCTCCTGATTTCAGCCGGCTAGCAAGGGCTGCTGCGCTCAAAGATGGCTTCCAGGGAACCATCCAGAAGGTAAATGTTTCCCATGTGTCACAGGAATGTGCCATTCATCCTTGTAGTTTCATGCATAGCCATCATTTCCTTCATTAATTAATTAATTTATTTATTTATTTGTTTGTTTATTCATAAAAATAAATGAAATCAACTCTTTGAAACCCAGGAGCCTGCCTGGCTTTAATTTTGAAAGGTTTTATATAATCCTCTTCACAAAATTCACAGACAAAATTTCTTTTTATTTTTCATTTTTGTGGTAATTTTGTGGTTGTGTAATATACAGTATAATATATGTATACTGTTTTTCTTGGTTTTCAGTAAATTGCTAATTTTACTAATTTTCTGTCATTATTAATTTTTTCTTTTTTGGAATTTTGTAGTAATTTTCTTGTAATGTTTTACTAATTTCTGAGAAAATGCTTGGGCCATTTTTTGCTAATTTGTTCCTCACCTTTTTTGACCCAATTTCAAATAAACTGAGCCAATTTGCTCAGGTTTCAAAGACACCTTTCACAAGCATTTAGACGCAAAATTAAAAAAAAAAAAAAAAAATGCAGTAGTGATGAAGCAGGACCACCAACTCCAGACAGTGGAATAACTACTTAGCAACTGAACTATTAACAGTTTGTTGGTAAGACAGACTGTGGGGGACACTAACCTCTGTGTATGTTGCTGTACTTGGCTAGTGGCCCTTATTATTCCCTCAAACATACAGTAGCAAGGTCAAACACCAAACGGCTAAGACCAACTGTCATTTTAGAGACCACCATGTCAGTAATTTTCCATTGAAGGCTCACACTGTGGCCGGCAGTGGCTCTGCTCATTTGGATTAGCCTGCACTAATAATAGAATGCATATTTTGATGTTCCTCCATTTTGCTATACTCAGATCTTTCCCTGACAGCCTTCCAGTTTTTTCCTCCACTTTCCAGCAAAAGCTCATCTTTGAGTGCCAAAAATAACCCTCTACAACAAAGGCAGGATGTTACTGTTTGCGCTAACTTGTCATTAGTTCTCCTCTGCAAACTTTCCCTTGACAGCTCCAAGCAAATCAAAGCCGAAATGTGAAGTTTGTTTTACTTGGCCCGCAGGGAATAAAATCGTTATGCAGCAGTCGTAATGAATTTGCATGTGCTGGTTGACATGTATGTTGTATCAGCATGTAATTTCTGAGGCACTTTACTGTGTAGAATTCATGCTTATATCCAAAAGATACTCAGCGGAATATCTTTAACTCCGATGTAACCTGTCATTTTACACAGATGTCTATTCTTAGAGTGGCTTATAATTAGGTTTAATGATCATTCTGGGAAAACACAAAGCCCCTAGACTTGCTACTTTCCTTTGGACAAGAACCAAGAATCGTTATGAGTAATAATAATGATTTCAAAACACAAGTGCTTTGCAGAGGAGTAAAAAACAAAAAAAGAACAGTTGATCAAATCAGCAGCCAAAACAAAGGAAAAGATAAGAGTGAGACAAGAACCATAAAGATAAACCTCTAAAGAAAGAGCAGTCCAAAACAGTTAATAAAATATCATTACATAAATGAAAGTCTATAAAAATGGGTTTTAAATTTATACATAGCAGTCTGAGCTTCTCAGGCAGGTCAATCCAAATTTTACTTCTCATTGTTTTTTCTAGACTTATAACAGAGAGTAGGAACCTCCTGGGTTTAATCTAGACTTTGGAATAGCCAGTAGCCTTAGGACCTTTGAGTCTTGGACTAATCTTAGAACTGCTGGCCGAGGCTATCCTACAGTATGCCATGTCTCAAGTGTCCCTTTCCTATGTTTTACCCAGATCACCCTGATGGGTACGCCCATCCTCAAGCAGGAGAACGCCCTGCACTCCAGCAATGTGGCCATGTTCCAGGGCCATCCCTGTTCCCAGGAGCCCTGCCACAACGGCGGGCACTGCAACCCGCAGCTGGACAACTATGAGTGTGTTTGCCTGAATGGCTTCTCAGGCGGACACTGTCAGAACAGTGAGTATCTATGGCCTGTGCTGTCATTTTCATCCTCTGTCCTTTCAGACATCACTCCGTTATCTTTACACTATTGCAAATCAATGGGCCACAGAGTGTCTCAGTGATCGGGTTAAGCATATATATCAGCCAAAATTATATTCATATTTAGTTTTTTTCGCATTGCGTTCAGTCATTGTAACTGTACAAATCACACTGTTTTCATGCCTCTTATAAATCCAGTACTCTCTTCTTGCAGCCTTTTGGCTGCTTTCAAAAGAGCAGCGAGACTGGCACTGACACCAGCAACACTTGATTTATAAATACAGCTTTCTTGTGGCTTTTTCTGTATGGAAGACGCATTACTACTCTCAAATCATTCTGCTTATCTTGCCTTTGTTTCCAATGTAAGCTGTCTCACCGAGGTAAAAATATGGATATCAGGCATTTGATGTCTTTCTCATGTCAGTGCTATTATGTATCGGTTTAAAGTGAAACGAGCAGTTATGAAAGTGATGAAACGTGTCAATTGAATATTTATGAAGTGCTCTTTTTCTGGAGTTACACATCTCTTTCATCATCATGTCACTCGGCCAGACCCGTACTCACTCTATCACTATTTCTCCTGCGCACTCAGTCACTGCCTTCTCTATTAACCTTGTGCGACTGGCCGACCGTCCCTTTCATGTTAATTAAAACTACAAAAGTACGAACACCGCCCCCCCATCCCTTCCTCACAATCCGTTGCCCTCAGCCTCAATAACCAAAACCTCTTTCTTATTGATTGCTGTGATCTCATCCTCTGCACAATCCCCCTCCACAGCCATCTATGAGAAGTCCGCCGGAGAGACAGAGGCCATCGCCTTTGACGGTCGGACGTTCATCGAGTACCACAATGCTGTTACCAAGAGGTAAGGAATAGGACACGAGGAACATCCACATCTATTCAGCAGCATCTCACATCTCCACTGTAATAGCTATTAGCCAAATAACCCCTCAGTCTATCCATCATCTCCCTCAGTAAGCCATGATGACAGTGTTGATGATATCAGTAGTGTGAGGGCTTCAGGGTGCACTAGACGCTCAGTTAATAACTCGACCCCTTTCCTAGGCGGTCCCGCTGCGCTTTTGACTGGATTTCACTAATTAGCGAAGCAGCTAACAATCACAGTATTGCCCTGAGCACACTTAGTTCACTCTGTGGTCAGCTGCTTAGTGCACACTGACACTGGACAAAAGGCATACATGCATGAAAAAATTTGCTGCTTTATCATAGTGTCATATGTATGACTGTTCCTCAGACACAGTAATGCAAGAACATGTTGCCTGCAGTCATTAAAGGGATACTTCACCCACTTTCAAAAATGTGATATTATTTCTTTCCCCTCTAGCTGTTCTGTAGGACAGTAGTGGTGCTCTCTTCCTCTCATTGTTACTGAGTGCTGGATACTGGCTGGATGCTCCAAATGCTAACTGTTAGCCTCCTGGCATTAAGGTGCTCTTCCCCCCAGCTAACATTCTTTAAGATAACCACCTTAATCCACTCAAAGAAAGTTGTTACCAATGTCACTTTCCAAAACTAAAATACACATATGACTACCGGGTGCACACGGATTCTTAAATTACCATTTATAATTGTATTTTTACTGTTATCAACATCCAGAAAGATCCATTAACTTCTGCACTTCCTTTATCACTCAGCGCCAGAGGAGCACAACAGAGACAGAAATAGATCGCTCCCCTGTCATACATGTTTCACGTACCTTTGAGAAACATGCCAGCCACAGAGGATGAGTACAGAGAGCTTAGACCACACAAGAAAGTAGTTCCACTTATCTTTTTTTTTTTTTTTTTTTTTTAAACTGACAACATTTAGTCCAGCTCAATGGCAGGAGGCTAACAGTTAGCATTTGGGACATCCAGCCAGTATCCACCACTCAGTAACAATGAGAGGAAGATAATTAACATAATTAAGGGGTAAGTGAAATATTTTTTGGTTTCAAAATGCGTGAACTATCCCTTTAAGTCCCTGTAAAAGGAAAAGCTGAATAATGTGAGTATAAAACAGTTTCTGGAGCGAGTGTAAAATCCAGGAAATGCTGTCCCTTCAGGCAGCTGATGAGACATTTTTCCCCTTCCATCCATCTACAAGGTTGGCAAGAGAGTGCCTGCAGGTTGGCATAAACAAAATGTTCATATGATGAACCTGAAAAGACATCAAGCATACGGCTCTATATCTTCGTCTCTCACAGCTCTTCACACAAACACTCAGAGGTGTGAAAATGGGCCGCAGTCTGTAAATTCATCACAGTCTCGTGGACACACTCACGCGCACACACAAAAACAACTGGTTTAAAAGCTGTTTAGGATATGTCTGTCTTTATCTGTATCCTTGCTGTTTGTCCATGATTTCAGCATTCCAGTTGCTTGTCCTTTTGGTCTGTCACTCTGTCTGACCTTCCTTGTCCTTGTCTGTCTTGTGTCATGTCTCATATAAATGTCCTTCACTGTCTTTCCTTCTTACTCAAGCCAACTGACCAATGAGATACCAGAGTAAGTAGAATTTACGCTGGGTTATTTGCCCAGTTTCAAATAAAGCCCAACTAACAGCAACGAAAATGCCATTTATGATACTTAACCCAATTGAGGAGATTACATTCAGTTTTCCGCAGTAATTCCATCTGTATCCACACAGAAACATTATCATCTTTAGCATAAAAGTAAGATTTTACATTCAAGCTCCATATCCATAATTTAATTTGACAGGCTTCATTATTTTAAAGGCATCTGCAGTGTCATTAGATCCTTCATTTTCCAGCATAAAGCGTAGCATGTCTGTGTGCATGATAAGCATTGTGTTCAAACCCCAGAGAAAATGGATTGCCGTTCCAAGAATGTGCAATATTTTATGCATGGTTGTAACTCTTCCTTAAACAAAAAGAATAGCCATGCGCTGAATGAGTTTATCTGTTATGAATGAGACCCCTTTATAAACTGCAAGATGATACACAAAATTCCCCACAACCCAGTTTTTGGTGTCAGCGCCGTTCCCCTGCATCAGTCGCTGTTTAGTTACTGGTCGGGAAACCCCTTGGTCATGACTTAGTTATTAAGGTTTTTCTTCCTGCTCATTAGCTCGGTAAGTAACCTCTTTAAAAAATCCCACAAAGCAGCGAAGCAGGATTCAGCTCAAATTAAGCTGACTGGATTCAGCCCAGAGTTCCAGCGCATGCCAGAGCCTCTGTCATTTCGTTTTTGCCAAATCTCTAACTGTAATTGTGAATAATTATGGAGTCCACTGTACATGGGAGGCAGCGACATGTTAATCACGGATTTGTCTCCTTTTGTAAATTAGACCTCAAATTGAGATATCTCCGCAGTGCGCAGGCATGGGCATCAATCTCACTTAGCGGGGAGGGGGGACAGTGGTCCTTGGAGCCAGACTGACACAAGTTTAATGGATGTCAGATTCACTAAGAGTCACAGCCACAACTAGTGTAAATCTAAGCAAACCAGAGCGCAGCAGAGCACTTGGAAGGAGCCTCAATCAATTCAACGTGATTTGGCTTTATAAAGGAAATAAATGAATTCCTCAAGAGGCCATTAAGAGCACACCAAGGCCATAGTGTGCAATGCCTACCCCGACTTAATGTTTCTGTTACTATTTATAGCACCCTCCTATCACTCCTCCGTCACATCTCTGCCCATCATTAAAAGCTCGAGTCAATTTGCTCAAGCTCCATTATTTAGGTGACAAATCATATCTGGCCATGACTCTTTCCTGATATGATGCCTGACCCCATTTTTGACAATTGCCCCATTTTTTCTCATTCACTGCTTCCATCTCTCAAGACAGAGGGTAATTGCCACTGCACAAAGGCGTGCTGGGCAATCAATATAATGGAGTTGTCCAATTATTGAACACTGACTTAGAAGTAGCCTTTGTACTGGTAAGGGGACAGACCATGAATGTGCTTAATCTTGGCGCTCGCATACACCCATCGTTCATCCCTGGGTGTTTTGGTGCAGCGGTCGTTCATATTGATCCCAGCTGTCTTATGGGTGTTCCCAGTACCATCCATAGATATTTTGGGGCCTTCGGCAAAAAAAAAAAAAAAAGATGCAAAGATGAACAACCTGAAAACTTTTATTTAACCCTCTGAACATAATTCACTAATCTTCAGGTATTTTTCTTGAAATGTATTAATTTATTTAGTTGGTGCTAATTTTCTGGATTTTTCTTTGTAACTCAAGTGAATTTGTTCAAAGGGTTAATTAAGCTTTTTTTGTTCAAAGAAAAAAAAAGCTTAATTGGTGGTGATGTGCCCAGTACCCTAAGCACCCTGGGTGTTCCTTTCAGCATCTCATTTACGTTTATGGTGCGATCAGGGCTCGAGCTACATCCCTCCTTTGATCACAGAGCAGCTTCATGTTCTAGAGCAGAACACCGGTGCTTTTTGCAGCTCTAGGAACAATGTAGAAACCCTCTGCGATGCAGCGCTCTCTGTCTCCCAGTGAGGGTCAAAAAGTCCTTCCTTCCTTTTTCTTCCCCTCTTCCCTCCTTCCTTCCCTGTTTCCTCCTGGCATCTTGTGCTTATACTGCATGCCCTTGACTTTCTCCCCTGCTCCCTTAAGTCCCGAGTCTCTGGAGAACCCGTCTGACCAGAGGTGAGTCCTCCCTAAGCTCTTAGCCTTAAGCGCTGTCAACTAGCTTGCTGCCTCCATGCCTCGCCTTTCTCCAGACAACCTCTCACAAGCCTAATTCCTCCCTGCAGACAGACAACATTGACTTCTTTGTTTAGATGCTGTTACCAATAAGAATTACAAATACTCCCTGCATATGCTTCAATTAATTCTGAAGTTCAGGGCTCTGATTACAGCGTACATCCAGCCAGAGCTGCAGCAAATGAACCAGCCTCTTTGCAGTCCTCAGCCGTCCACGTTGATGGCCTTGTATTATTCTATTCACTACTGCCACCTAGAGTTGATGAGATGGAAAGCACTCTTACAGCTATTTGTTTTTTGCCCTCTGAGAATTTGAATATGTATATATCAAGGAAGTTCTTCTGTGCACCAAAGCCAAATGAAACACAGGAGATCTGCGAAGGCAGCTGGTGAATTTGCCCGCACCAAAATGATTTTCTGATTTGGAATACTGTTCACTGGCCACGTTTTATTTATGATTCATCCAGCATTTTTAATAACCCTGACCTTATCCCCGACAAGCTGTTCTGACAGAGATTTATTGGGCCCTGTAGGCTCTGTGAGGGTTAGGTCAGGAGAGAGTCCACTGAGCTGTATTTATGTTTTTCTCTCTGAGGGTTCTCTGGAGAAAAAACAAAACAAAAACGTGATGCTCTTAAATCATATTTTTTCATTTTCATGCTTACCTCAGCAGATTCAGTTAATCGGGAGGGGGGGGGTCGAAGTTCTCAACCTAAGCATGTTTCTGGAGGTGGAAAACTAAACTTCGATTCTGGATCCTCTCCCCTTTCTGCTGAGGTGAAGCAGCATTGTTGCTGGCTAGAGCTAAGTTACCTTGCCTTAGGCCAGCAGTCAATAAACCCCAAAACATGGTTAAATATTATTCCAGTGTGCATATATCTGATACTCTGTTTATACTAGCTCATTAACAAGTAGAAATACAAACACACTCTAATGAGATAGCTGCACTTCAAGGAGAAGTTGTCATCCGTGGTTTCTCTTTTTTCCCCTCCTACTCCCTGTCCTGTGGTTGTACCCCCATGTGCCTCTCTGTTTGCTCTGCCGACTCCTTTGTCTTGTCAAGTGTCTGTCTCCAGTCCTGTGTTGTCGTTGTTGTTGTTGTTTTGTTGTTTTGTAATCCGTGTGTCATTGGCTTTTACATGTGCTCGCTTTGTGTTTGTCCATGTTTGAAATGCCCTTTGAAGATGGTGCAGGTAGATCCACCTTGGCAGATGTGCACAATTACACATTTCTCACACATACACACACATACATACATATACACATACATGAAAATTGAGGGTTTGATTCCCTTGATATCGGTTACATTTGGGTTCCAGCAAACAACAGAGAAACATTTTAATTTATAAAATAGCCTTCCTAGTGTGTTCTATCCACTTTGTGTGTGTGTGTGTGTGTGTGTGTGTGCGTGTGTGCACATATACAGTATGTTATGTATTTAATCACACACACACACACAACTATGACCGTGACATGTAGTGCCGCCTCTTTAAGATGGGTAGAAGTCACCTCGTCTCCACATCCAGATCACCCCCGCAGCTCTAGCAGTCAAGAGACAGGAGATCAAACAGCTGCTTAAACACACACATACACACACACACACAGACACACACGCACACCAGCACAGGAAACGTTGAGAAGCAATGCAGTACAGGCTCAGTAGGAAGTAGGAAACTTAATAGCAAAACAAACCCCCTGCTACTCCTAAACTCAGTCTGCATTCTGATTCTCTTCAAAAACCACAGTTACTCCATCTGTGTAAATCCACAGAACCAGGGCTAAAAGGCTCTTTAGGCACATGACCCAGCTAACAGAAAGGTTGTTTTATTTTTTTTTTTAAACTATGTGTCATATTTGTTAAGTAGTGGAAACAGGTGCTACTTAAAGAAATACCTCGCCCAGAAACTATATGGTTTATATCATTTACTGATCTAGAGTTTTCTGCTATAGTGGAGTTGATCAGTGACTTTGACAAACAGCAGCGAAAATGACATAAAAATGTCTGTTTCTCCTCATACAGCATAATCCTAGTCTTGACTCACCATGTGTACTGATAATGTAATTTCACCAAAAAAAAATAGCTAAATAAACCATTTCCAGAAAAGGCTTCATGCACAACTGGCTTGAACATTTACTGAATTGAATACCCTTCCGCCAACCTGTTCACTAGCCAGGAGTTGTACTCACTCATTGGCTACACTTGTGCTTTTAATGAGAAGCACCTGTGTTCATATCCTTTTAACTGATGTTTGTTGATGTCGCCGATCGTGTAACATTGTTCTAACAGAAATGGCCACCGTTGTTGAAAGCTTCACTGTCCTTGAAGCGTGCGGTAAAGACTTCTTCCATTGGATGTTCAGGTTGATCCCCTCCTCACAACCATAAAGGACCCTTCCTTTACACATGCATCCTCACAGGACACTAACACACACACAACCGGCCTCAACTGATCTTACACCAACACGTTTTCAAGAACCACCAAAGAACGGTCCTCCGTTAGATGAGTTAGCAGAACTGTTTCCAAACCTAACTAGTCTATTATCTGTTGTCCTAGTGAAAAGGCTCTGCTGGTCAACAAATTTGAGTTGAGCATTCGGACGGAGGCGACTCAGGGCCTGGTGTTGTGGAGCGGGAAGGGCGTGGAGCGTTCTGACTACATCGCCCTGGCCATCGTGGACGGACGCATCCAGATGACCTACGACCTGGGCGCTAAGCCTGTTGTGCTGCGCTCCTCGGTGCGTGTTGACACCAACCGCTGGATCCGCATCAAGGCCAGCAGGTAAGAAGGAAGGAGCCAGGCACAACGGTGCATAATGCATTTGCGTTGCTGCAAATTCTGTGAGTTCTCTGGTACATAAGGACACCGCACTGACATGTAACTGATTAGTCATAGTCATTTGTTGCAGTATTACACATTCATTTTCATTGCAGCTCTGATTCACTGACAAAATGTTTTCCTCATGCTAGTAAAACCAGGATAAACACCACGGCTTGTAGTTTACACAATAGCTGTTTTTCTAAGTCCAGGCTGCAGCCGAGGTAGGCGGCATTTCCCGGCTGCTGCGTCATTGAAGGCTGTTCCATTTGGAAGGATCCTTCCAACACAGTTGGGAAATACAGCCTTCATCTGGCAGTTTTATAAGGATGGGCAAGCTGCATCCTCTCCAGCCATGTGTCTCCCACAATCCTGTGTGTACAGGAAGTACAGGAAGTCAATTTGTTAAATAAAAAAAAAATGCTGCAGGAATCCTTAAATATAAATTAAAATGCATACTCCATTGCATGATGCAGCCAAGACTTTGAGAAGCAATCACACAGAATCTACACGGTCTTAGAAAAAAATGCCAATGCATGCATACCTTTACCTCAACACAGTGTATCTGCAACACAGGAGTGCAGCTTTACCAGGTCCTGTCATTAGCAACTAGAGAAAAGCACTCAGTGGAGTTTACACTGTACCTCCATCGGCACTATGCAGCTGTAAAGATATGCCAGTTCCACATTTTGGATATTCACCAAAAGTTAATCATGCCTACTGCCACCCCCACTTTGGCCAATCAGTGTGAAGAACTAATCCTTCCTTGGCCCATGATCAACCTTTCCACCAGGTGTCATACAAAGCTGTGGATCATTTTTTGAGATATCCTGCTAACCAACAAACACAGACAAAACGGGGTGCAAACATAACTCCAGCCCTCTCTGTTGGTGGGGATAATGAATGAACTGTGAAGTGATACATTAAGTGGGATTCTAGCCTAAATAGTTGAACCTTGGCTTTTGTCCTGTTGGAGCACAGCACAGCAAGGACTGGCCCTTTGGGTGATAACTTCACTGCTTCCATTGTGCCATGAAAGAACAATCAAGCCTCAATGAAAAAAGTAACCAAATGCATTTCAAGCAGGAATTTGCTCAAATCTTCCTCCTAATCTCATAATGGGACCACATCAGATGCTCTTAGGGGATAACATAATTCAGAGAGCGGTAATGGTGTAAATAGTGACATGTGGCGCACAGCTTACATAGTTCCACAGCTATCTGTGTTAGCGGCTTGGTTTTAATGTCATTCTCTCTCTTGAAACCCCACTTTGCTGGGCTGAAATTAGCCCTGTCATCACAATTCTGAAGTGTGCACTAATGCTCAGTGTCGAGCCACCTATAATGAATGGTATTCTAGCCACATCTGTTAGCTGTAGACAGGAACATTTAAAATGCTGCTTGGCGTAGGGAGTTATGTAAGTGCTTAATGTGCTGGCAGTGGAGCAATGCAGTCTTGATGCTTCAGATTAAATGAAACTGCAATTTAAAGCTATTCAGTGTGACACGCACGCATCAGACAGACCTCCAACTGCATCTCTCCGCCTCTTTCTCATTCTCATTCTCAGGGCACTTAGAGACGGCTCTCTACAGGTTGGCAATGAGGCAGCGGTAACAGGGTCATCGCCTTTGGCAGCAACACAGCTGGACACAGACGGAGCGCTCTGGTTGGGTAGGTACCCACACGTGTAAAAAAGCAAAAAAAAACAAAACTGTCACTCAGACTTGAAAATGTGTCGAGAAACGCCATGCATCAAGCTAAGGGAATACTTGTAATTCTGTGGTACTTTTTCATTGGGAGGATGGCTGCCAAAAAGTGAGCAATGAACTCATTGGCATTGCAGAGGATAAGCGAAGTCCCTGGCAGGGGAAAAAAAGATTGCCGTTTGGGGGAAAAAATGTCCAAGCCTATTCAGGTATTGAGTTGAGAAATGAAAGGCTATCTGACTAACTCGAAAGTTGTCTGCTCTCCAGAATTCAAAACGACCAAAGTCGGCCCGTTATCTACCTCCAGTTCAATTTGGAGTGAAGTTCACTCAGAGAAATCACAGTGGAAAGAACACACACAGCGCAGCTGGATGGAACAGTCTAAGGAAATAACATTGACGAGAGGGAGTGAAATAAAATCAGCCTTTGACTGTTCTTTAAAATGTGCTAGGTGGTGAAGAGGCGGTTTTGAGACGAGCCACAGTCCGAGTGGCATTTGAGAGTGACACACGCATACGCCGGCACATGTGCACACGTATGCACACACACACACAGGGAGGCAGTGCGGTGGAACAGGTGCTGAGCGAGCCCTGCAGCAAGAATACCTAATCCTCACACAGCCCTCCCATCAAGAGCCCTTCTCCTTTTAAATCCCCCTTTTCACTGTTCATCATTAATTCATCTGTAACTCGCATGAAATTAGCCCTGTCGATCCCCGATTCGGAGGCGCGCAATCCGATTAAAGGGGGCAGGGAGAGGGGATGTAAAGAGCTCGACGCGGATATGAACTCTCAGCCCATCGGATTAAAAAAGAGAAAAAAAGAGGAGGGAGAGAGGGTGAATGGGGAAAAAAAGAGAAGGAGAAACGAAGCAAAGAAAGAAAGAAAGCGGTTGGGGGGGGTTGAAGAGCCTGACAGTGCAGATAACAGCAGGTAGAAAGAGAGAGGGATGGTGAAGGAGAGACAGAGCATGGATGCAAGCAGGGTAGAATATCAAAAAGTACGGTCAATCTCCCTCCCAGAGCAGATTTCGGTAATGAAAGCTCTCATAAAATTGTGAATAAAAACGTTTTCATACTGCCACTAACGATTACTTTTGGTGCGCTGGCTCAAAAGCACAGTTCAAAACACCATCAGCAGAGAAAAGGAGCCAACACACCAGACAGTTAGGTCATCAAGCCTAAAAAAAAAGGACATTATGAAGCTGAGATAGAAAAAAGGGGGTTCATTTAATGATAAATGGTGCAAAAAATGCTCAAAAAGTACCACAAAATGAAAAGTGATGACAAAGTTAAAGCAAAACTTTAAGGGAAAGAGGCTGAAACTTTTGCTTTTACTTCGCAATCTGCAACATGTTCATACAGATCAGTTTGTTTTGCCTCTGATTGATATGACACAACCAGTTAATGAAGCTGCAGGCCACTGGTTTAAACTGTCAGGAGCTCCTCTTTGTTATATTTCCTATCTTTTTGATGTAAAGCACTCCTGCAGCAAAATGTAAATTGTCATGCCTGCACCACAGATTTCCATTGCCTTCTATTCATACCATAATAATGTGACAGGGTTTCACAAGATCTTTCATGAGTTTTGCACTTCTGCTTCATCATGTCTAATTAAGGATAAGCATGTCTGTAAAATAGAACAATATCTGAAGATATTTTAACAGATAAAGGGCACAAACTGACCTAAACAAACCTCTGTCACCCTGGTACCTGTCACTTAAATGTGCTCCGGTTGGCGCCATTCAACAAAGCTATGCAAAAACACACAGTATGTCACAAGGTTAGTGGTTTTGAGTCTGTCTGGAGTCTATTTTTTCCACTGTTTGTGACAGAAAGACACAAACAGAAGCAGCCACAAGAAAATTCATCACATGTTGCATCATGTCAGCACTGTAAGTCGTGTGTCATCTGACCAAAGTTGTGACTTCTGTCCATTGTGCTGACATAAAATTAATAGGAGTAGTTTACGTGGTTAATTATGAAAGCAAATAATGTCTGGTGACACATGGAAGATCTCATGAAACCTCAAAAGTGAGTTCACTAAAGATAGTCGGTGGAAAACCCTGGCACAAGGGCCATTAGAAATGTTCCCACACGTGCCTTGTTGAACTCTTGCTTTCATGCTTTGAACTGGAAACTTTCCTCCAAACAACTTTTACCACATGTAGTCGTCTGTTGGTATGAATCAGCTTTTCAATATCTGCAGTTTCTGAGAAATGGCAGTTTTCAGAGAATGGGTGCTCACATGAGTGTGTGTGTGCGTTGGTTCAATCAGCCACCCAAAGGCTTTTTCAGGGAAACCAAACGCACTTTAACTGTCATCAGCAATTTTAATTCTGACAGACAATTTTGAATTAGCTGTGGCCTTACTCTTGACCAAAATGCATTTTAGTCGTAATTTTAGTTTTAGTCATTTGACTTCTGTTAGTGTAGTTTTTGTCTAAAAAAGATTTAGTGGTTTTAGTCGACGAAAACGAAAGTTCTAGTATAGTTCTACTGAATCATTTTTCACATTTATTCTCTTTAAATTCCTCACTGAATTATTTGTTAGTGGCCTTTATACAAGAATTGCTGTGGATTCCTCATTGTAGCTTGTTGTATTTTGCATCTAGCTTTTGTTTTTGTGTTTAATATCAAAAGTAAAGTTTGTCCAGATATCTGTTTCCCCTCCAAGCTGAGGTCAGCAGCTGTACTCTGGTTCATCTCTCTCTGGCATTTTCCTCTCTGTTATTTGTCGACGAAAATGTCGTTTCATTCCATCTTAGTTTTTGTCAACAAAAGTTCTTTTTTTTTTTAACTTTTCATCCCGTTTTCATCCTGGAAAGTGTTGACGGAGCAGCATCTTCTCTCTCTAAGCCTCTCTGCCCGGCTCCAGGAGAGATCTGATTTAAACATTTGGTGGCACCACCCAAGCTGAGATTTCATCACTGATGTTACTCTGACAGTTTGAATGATACAGGCACATGGTGGCCATCAAACCCCTCAGCTATTTCCTCTCAAACTCGCCAGATTTGTGAGCGCCACTGTAAGCTCTAACCTCCACCTCTCTCTCTCTCTCTCTCTCCCTCTCTCTCTCTCTCTCTCTCTCTCTCTCTCCCTCCCAGGCGGCCTGGAGGAGTTGGCGGTGGCCCGTCGGCTGCCCAAGGCCTACAGCACCGGCTTTGTGGGCTGCATTAAAGACGTGGTGGTGGACGGCGTGGAGCTCCACCTGGTGGAGGACGCCTTAAACAGCCCCAAAATATTACACTGTCCTGCTGCCAAATAACCCGGCCGAGAGGAAACATATCGCGAGAAACAAACAAACAAACAAAAACAAATCCCCTCCCATCCGCTCCCTCCATTGCGCCCGTGTCTCCTGCTGTAATTATTTTCTATTTTTGTATACTTTTTCGTCGCTTTTTATATTGGAAAGGAAATGTGTTTGTTTTGTTTTGTTTTATAATTTTTTTTTTTCCGAACCTCCATTCACAACATAGTCCTCCTCTACTGCCCCGCCCCCCCCCCCGCCCTCATCCTTCCATCTCTCTCTCTAGCAGCAGGCGTGCGTCGTCCCTGTGAATAAGAGGTATTTTATTCTTTGTTGTTTTAAAACAGACGCCAACGGAGAAAGAAAAAAATAGACAAAAAAAAAAAAAAGAAAAGAAACGCCTGCTCTTGTTCCTCGCTTATTACTTGAACACTGGTGGACCTCATCGATGATCTCTGGTTACTGCCTTGTCTTGGTGCCATATCTATCGTTCACATTCCCCCAAGCATGGCCCATACACCCACATTATAGACACACATTCCCCCGTCGGCGAGGGCTGGGTGCAGGATCCGCCGCCGCCGCCGCACATGGTGTCTTGACGCTGCGGCCGGCCGGCGAACAGTCAACGAGCTCCGCGTTCAGCCTCAGTTGCCCGCTGTATTTTCCTAATGGGACTTTTCAGATATCAGTCAAGCTGCTACGATGAGAAAGTAGACCTTCGCAAACCACTCGATCAACGCGCCCATCTCCCAGCGCCGCAGAACACGCCCCTCTCCGCTCAGAGCCTCATGTTGAAATCTGCCTCGCCGACACGACGGAGAGAGAGAGAGCGCCGCGCTGCACCACGACTCGCATCGCCATCAGTCATCAATCAAGAAACTAATCATAGACGTGAATAAATGTAATAAATATAGAGTATATAAATAATACCTGAGACTGTGAATATGTAAGATGGGTTCTCTTGGGAGACTTCTCAAATATTGTGCGTTCTGTTTTACAATCAAGCAGAGGAACTTACGATGACCACTATAGATGCATGCACTTCTGCAGTGTTGGTTTGATTCTGTTTTGTTTTGTTTTTGTTTTTGTTTTCATTTTTGTTTTTTTGTTTGTTTTTTTGCTCTTTTTAAAGGAAATATTGTTTTATTCATTCCAAAAAAAAAAAAAAAACCTTTTCCGATCTGCAATGTTAACATGGTGAATCCATGTCAGTGGACATGCTTTGCATTGACTGATGGGATTTCACAAACAGAGCTACCAGAAATATTTGTCTTTTTTTTTTTTTTCATGTATCGTTTTGAGGTTTTTTTTTTTTCTTTGGGAGCAGTTTAGTTTCGCTGGACCTGAAATGGTGCATAAGGGGAAGAGCTGTTACCATAGCCGACCTTACGGAGGTGCTGAAAGCAAAGGCTGAAGAAAGGAGAGAGAAAGGAGGTGAGGAGTGATCGCTTCGACTCTTGGGGATGTCCTGCCAACCAACAGTCAGTCGTCAACAACAACAACAACAACAACAAAATCTTCAAGCTTCAAAAACTTTTTTTGTCTGAGACTTCATTTCTTTTCGTATTTGACCAAGAAGCAGGATACCTTGCATTCTGGGAGAAATCTTTCCGGCTGTTGACAGAGGGACAATGTGATGTTGTTGTGACCTTGAAGCCATAACAGCCGTAAAATGGAGAAAAAAAAAAAGGTGCATAATCCCACTCGAAAAATTAACATAGTAATGCATGGGTTTGTATTATCGAGAAATCTGTAACATTCAATGAACTGATGCAACACGGAGTTGTCCTCGCTGAACTACAATAAGCTGCGATGACTGACTTAAAGACACTTTTGTTTTGATATGAGATACTTGGCAATATTCTAAGACAAATTCATGCCTGTTCGTGGTTGAGTATCTATGGTCTTGTACTAGTTTCTTTTTTTATGTTCTTAATAATTTTTCCCTCCTTAAATCATCCAGCTACCGTTTTTGTACAGCCCTGCAATTTTTAAGTGTAAATTTAGCAATGTGTGATCTGTGGAGGTTTATGTTTTTAGTATTATACACTGGAACCAAGTCTGACTTGTCTGTTCACCACACACAGTGATATATATATATATTTTTTTTTTGTCAGTGGGGGAGGGATTAGGGAAGAGCAGCCCTAAAGGTGTGACTGTGTCATGTGTAAATCAAGCTCTGGAGTGTCCAAACCAGACCAGGAAACCCTTTTTTTTAGTGTAGCAAGACAATACTTAAAGTCCAGCATTCGGTCTGTGAACCTCAGATTGGCCTTACGTCACCACTCGACTCAATGAATTTGACATTAAAGGATGCTTAAGGAAAGGCTTTCTGTACATTTGGATGGGCACTTTGCAGACTGATCCTATGGACTCAAGAAGAGTAAAGACCATTGCAATCTCTGGTTAGGGTGGAAACTATGAATTGCCTTAAAAACCGGTCACCTCTGACCCTATGCAGGTGACAAAGACGTCGTCCATTTAACTGTTTCCGTACTCTTACTTTAGCCAGTGTATTAGCCTCATCCCCATAATGTAAATGAGTAATAATGAATAATAATGATAATTATATTAGTAATAATGCTCATACACAAAAAATCCCAGGGGGCCTTCAGAAATGTCTCCTCTGGCTTTTCACAGAATATCTTCTATTTACTGTTTTTTGAATCTATTTTCTGTTCCTTATTTATGTCTACATGTGGATTACCCCCCCATGTCTGGCCTCTGTAAACTACTGTCTGACTGCGCGAACCTCCTGAAAGGGCAGTGCACCGAGTAAGAGTGGCATGACCTGACCATTACTAACTTTATGACCTTTGTCTTGTGTTCCTACCACCATGAAATAAAGTGTCAACCAAATGGACCCCACTCTTGTCAACCGTCTTGATTCATTCAGTTCATTCAGATTCCCTCGCCTCATTAGCTTGCATCAGCTCCCGCTCTCTCCTCGGAGACTCTCCGAGCATTGCAGATCTGCTGTTAATGAGATTATGATGATTTGTCTTCACATTTTCACGTCTGACGTCGCGTGAAATCGTTGGCGTTATTGATTACATCCCTGAACTTAAAGGAGAAAAGTACAGAATTAGCCCGTTGTGCGCATGTTTTTCCTTTGCCCCGAGGTGGATCTTTTTTTTGTATTTTTTTTTTTTATCAGTGAACAGCCACTGCTGTCCCCCTGATATCCAGGAATGAGACGTTATCCACCTCCAAATCTATGATAACATACTGATGTACAGCTCCACAGATAACGGAATGGAAAGGGATAATAGAAGAAAAAGTTGATGGGCAGAGATCACCTGAGGGTGTTTGCAGGGTTATCTGGGTCTATTTCCAGGTTCACAGGAGTTGTAATTGCTGAAAAACAAAGCAGGCTTTGGTTGGACCACAGAACTTTGCTGTGGTCATTTGGCTGCTACACAATAAAACGGTGATGGTGGTTAGTTGCTGCGGTAACAAGTGTGTCACTTGTGCTGTGGCGGCTTGCTAAAAGTAGAAGTCAGCGTTAACAGCGACCACCAAAGTCACACTGTCAGGAGCAGGGGCACAGCAGGAGTCCACTTCTGTCCCACAAGGTAAAGGCTGCACAAATGTCCCCTCCTGGGCTAATTATCAGACCTCAGGATAATTATGTGAACCTTTTTCACCGCTAAAAAGGTAAAGAAATGTTCCCAAGCAGTAAAGGGTACATATATGTGCTGTTTCCTGTAAATGTTAATGTACAAAAACAGAAAACAGCATTTGCAGGCCAAATACACTGAATTAATAATGAATAAATATATAAATAAATACCTAAATAATTAAATAAATTAGGTAACATATGAATTGAAGGTTGATTTTAACTTGTAGGCTATGATTGAGTAAATCCTTTAAAGCAGTGGTTCTCAAATTGCAGTACACATACCCCTAGGGGTATGATGAAGTACTGCAGGGGGTACGTGAGATTTTTTTAAAAGGTCAGTCAAAATCAGTCATGTATAATTCTGAAAATAATTAGCCCATGCTGTAATAAGTTCAATAAAAATGTTAATGTAAGTTTGATAAAGCAGATTTTATCTTCAGAATTCCCTCTGGGTTTCCAAAAGGTGTCAGGTGTTTGTGTTTGTGGTTTGAATGTGCTGCTGTTGATAGTCAAGCGAGGACATTTGTTCACTATGACTGGAAAAGCAGGACAAAAAAACCCCTCAAAAACAGAAAGTGGACTAGTGGTTGAAATGTAGCAGCGATGCAGCAGAAAACAAGGAGGAGGAAGAGAAAAAGAAGCAAAAACAGCCCGAAAAATCTCCTCAGGATCAGGTTGTTGTTCCACACACTGATGGAGCTGGACTGGACTTCTGCTATGGGCTGTTTTTTGTTTTTTTTGCACTGGTCAGGGGTTCTTGGCTGAGAAAATATTTCAAAGGCTGTACATTATTGAACAAAGTTTGAGAACCACTGCTTTACATCATTTTCTCAGTGTGGGGCTGGTAAGGAACTAAATACACCAGAATAGTTACTGTCTTCTGTGCAAAGACAGTGACTCAGATGTATGCATGTGGAACTCAGCACAGGAGTATAGATGTTAATTGTGTCCAATTAACTACAAATAAATCACTATTACTCAGAATTTGGTCTCCATTCTAAAGTCGGCTCTTGTGACAACCCAAAACGTTCCTCACTCAGCAAAGAACAGAAAGGCTTTAATTCAGGTGTAACTACTCGCTAACCTTTGGTAAGCATTAATTATGGACTTATTGATTCCTAATAATAGGTTGTGGTGTGTAAAATGAGCTAATAACTATTTAATAAGGAATAATACAGTAGTCACACTTATACTCGACTGACTAACAGGGTTCCCCTCAAATAAAGTGTCGATGAAACCATCGCCGCACACTCGGTGGTGGGGTGTCTACCTTTGGGAGAGGCTGCTGTTTGCTAATTGATTGAACTGTCCAAGGACTGAAATTGAGTGGTTTACCACTTCAAAAGCAATTAATGCCGCTGCACCAATACATACATCAATAAATGCCGTTTGCAGTTAGATCTCAGGCCAGAGAAATATTCACTCCTTATTATTCAGAACACCCAGAGCTGTCTCTGGTGTGAGACTACTAATTGAAAGTCTGAGATTCAAGGAATTTTAGAACAGCCGTAGAGGGGGGAAAAAAATTCTACAAAGCTTTATACATCATTCAGCACAACCCGAAACTGTAACAAGTCTTGTGCATTTTCATTAAGTCTGGGAGTTAATGACTTTAATTTATTCTTCGCTAATGACAGAGAAGGACACTGCATCTTATGTTGTGTTAATTAAAGCTCTATGAAATGATGCAGATGAAATAATGGCTTGGCCCAGCGAGGGCTCCTATTGGGCAAATATCGTTTTCAAGCTAATAACTTTGAGTAGGTTGATTAAGGGCTTTTTTTTTTTTTTTTTTTTTTTTTTTTAGGAATTCAAATCAAAACAAAGTACTGCATCCAAATATAGAAGCAAGTAATGATGTGCAGGATCACTGCTTGGGAAATCAGTGACACCCAAAAGAGCGAGAGAGCTCAGATGGTTCGGGGCGTCTGTTGGAGAAGGACTTCACACAACCAAAAGAAACAGTTTTCATTCATATTTGTTCAGCAGCCATCAACTGGCTTTAGAGAGAAAGTGGCAAAGGCAATAGCAGCGGGCCAGCCGGCGTTGTTAAGCACATTTCAAGATGTGTTACTTTTTTTAAGCACATTGGGGATTGCAGTTTTGTTCAAAGGTCAGAGTGGATTTATGAATTATGCAACGAACCCAGGCCCTCTCCGGATGAAATGTCATCAGATCTTACCACGCCGAGCCAACGCCGCTCCAAGACGGGAGAGAGGACCATGTCATCGTCAGTGACAGCAGCAAGTTCTCCCTGACAGTCTCCGTTAAAAACAGAAAAACATACTCACACCTTCCTCCGTGTCGGCTCCCCCGGAGACATAACGATGAGGAGTTCCTCTCTCACGGCTTTTTATGTCCTGGTGGTGATAAAAGCTCTCCCTCCCTGCACATAACAAGGCCCCGGCTGTCCAGCTGCATCACTCTCGCTGTAAGTCCCCTTTGTTTCCCTTGCCCTTTGCCAGATTTTTTTTCTTTTTTTAATCTTTAGACAGGCGGATTTGCCAGTCTCAGGGCAGAGGGATCAAAGGTCAACCTATGGCCAGTCACCTCAGGGCAGGGTGTCCTTGCTTCCGGAGGCCTGGCTGGGAAACTTCTCTGCTCTCCAAATGGTGATAAATAGGTAATGCTGTCGCTCAGGCGCCTCGCTCCCACCAAGCCCATTTGTGAATAAAGTCATTAAAGCAGCCATTTTCAACCTGCTCCCCGTTTTCTCATCATTTTCCATTAAACCGATTGATTATGACCAAAACCTCATAAATCACTGGAGAGCTTTTTATGTCCAGCACATTCCTAATGGGCAAGTCCACACTCTTCCAGTCAACCCCACAGCACCCACACATGCTTTAGGATCAAGGTTATTATTCTGTGCATCCACTGTAGTCAAATGACTGTTGATTTATGGCCTTAAAGGGACACTTCACCCGTTTTGAGTGTGGCATTACTTCACTCCCCCTCTAGCTGTTCTGTAGGACAGTAGTGGTGCTATCTTCCTCTCATTGTTACTGAGTGCTGGATACAGGCTGGATGCTCTAAATGCTAACTGTTAGCCTCCTGCCATTGAGCTGGACTTCCCCCCGGCTAATAGTCTCAAATTACTGAGTAAACTGTGTATTCCCCCCCATTAACATTTTAAAATCTGGTAACCTCTGCACATCCTGCATCACAAAATAACAGTTTTCTCCTAAAAGACAGCTGGAAAGTAATGTTGTGGCAAGCTTCTTCTTTTCTTCTCCCATCTCACACGTTTAAAGGTCCTCTCAGGCACCTGCCACAAGAAAATAGTTCCACTGCAAAACTTTTGTTTTTTTTTCTTTGAAAATGGTCAACATTTAAAATTCTGCTACATGTCATCAAACACAAAATTTGTTTATTTAACAATTTGAGTGGATTTAAGTCAGTTATTTTTCAGAGTGTTAGCTGGGGGGAAGTCTACCTCAATGACAGGAGGCTAACAGTTTGCATTTGGAGCATCCAGCCAATGTTGATTGATTGATTAATTGATTTATACTTTATTGTCAACCAGGGCTGAAGTTTTTCATGCATCAACAGCTGCACCAGCACTCAGTACAATGAGAGGAAGACAGCACCACTGCTGTCCTACATAACAGCTCACAGATAATGTCACATTTTTTTTTTCAAAATGGGTGAATTATCCCTTTATTTGACCCTAGTTAAAGTAATAGCCACTAGTAGCCACCAGCACACGAGTTCGGTTGACCTTTTCCTCAGACACATGTGGAGGCCAGAGACAGTTCATGCAGTGGAGCAGCCGCTGACAATGTGCACATACATGTGTTTTTGGCAGAGAAGTGGTTTTCCATCATCATGGAACACAACACTAAATACACAAAGGGCATCCAATAAATGGCCTTTTCTGTTCGAGCCCTTCACCCTTGTAACCGTCGGTACGCATTCCTTGGCCTCCGTGGCCAAGTGTGAAATGCTGCGTCCACTCACTATTCAGATTTTTCTCCTCATCAGTTCCTATCACATATTGATCAGACGGTGCTGTCCTCTCACCGGGCAGTGGGGGTCTTTTTCATGCCAGACCCCAACAACAGCAGCTATACTCTCAATCCTTCCTCACTATCCAGCCTGAGGTCTGTTGCTTTGCCACAGAAAGAACAGCATCTGCATTGACAACAGAAATTCCACATCAAGGAGAAACTCCCACTCTATCAGCTCAGTGTTTTGCAGCAGCGCAGCGGCAGCACGGTGGGTCAAACAGTATCAGTGGAAAGCAAATCCATGGACGAGAAGCCTGTGGGCTCACAGACAATTGCATAAGCCCATCCATCCCCCAGTAGATTAACCTCCACTGATAACCACAGGCTGGTGACGTCAATGCCGCTCTGCCTCGCTCCCTCTCACCTCCCACCCCCTTTCCTCATAGTATGCGAGGCTGTCCCATCATGACTCTCTGATGTGGAGAGGCAGCCTGAGATAGATTTGCCTTTATCCCACTGGCAAGACAATAACTGTGCTGTACAATGGCCCGGCAAAAAAAGAAGCTGTACAAATTCATTAATATGGTATTGTTGGTGGAAATAAAGAAAGCCAATGGACAGAATCAGTGTTGAATTGAAAGTGATGAGCAGCAGCCTTCTGTTTTGGAAGAACCTTTCTGCATGACGCCTATAGTCCAAGCTACTTATGCAAATGTAAGCAGAGAAGGCAAATTTCAAGGCAGCAATTTCATTCATTCCACTTTCATTCAACAGATACATATATTACACTACTGCCTTTCAGAGGACACTTGTCTTTCTCTCGCTTCTTAACGGCTGACTGTATTTTGCTCTTATTTGTGGTGTTACTGTGCTCTTTCTTTTGCTGTTTTTGATGTGTTGTTGCATTATTTCCCTTGAAAAAGAGATTCATAATCTCAGTGGAGCTCACCTGGCACCTAGGTAAAAAAAAAAAAAAAAATGCTGCAACACACAAAAGCTAATTTAGTAACTGTGGTGTGTGTGTATTGATAATCACACACCGTATTACTTTTCTAAAGTGGCTGCAGGCCCAACTAACCATTACATTAAGAAGAGAGAGCGTAAATGTTCAATGGGTCTTTTATTCATTAATCAGTGATAGTTCATTATTAACTGCCTTGCAGCTGGAAGGTGGCTAAACAAAGTGGTTGCTAAGCAACACATACACAGCAGGTGAGAGTAGTGATTTCAGGTTGGGGCATTCATATTTCAATGTTTGCTGTGCAGTGTACCATAGGTATAACTGGGTGTCAGGCTCAGCCAATCAGAGCACAGAAGCAGAGCTATATGTCTGACAGTGTGTTGAGGGCCCTTCACGGGAGGGTTTGGAGCCCCTGCTATGATATAATGAGTATCCCTATGGAAACGGCCAATAGAGCTGAACATTGTTCACCAAGCAGCGTCAAGCTCGACAGAGTTAGACAGAGCAAGACCGGAACACACATTTTTCATTCAAAATAAGAGTACAAATTGTAATAGGGTTGGATTATAGCACAACAAAATAACCACTGACAATTAAAGAACAGCATATTGGAATCCTTACAGCTTACGTACAGATAATAAAGAACATGCTATGCTAAAAATATAACATGTATGGCTATCCCTGAGGACAGAAAGCACTTTTTCATAGAGTAAATTTAACCCAATTAGTTTTTAATGACTTTCAAATAGAAATTTAGGCTACGACAAAACTGAATACAGCACACTGCGATGTCTAAAAGAAATGCTTTTAAACCCACAACAGTGAGAAAACAAAACTGAAGTATCAAAAGTTAAATTATCTGGTGTAGTCATTACATGGTGTGAAGCTACAGCTGTAAAACTGATTTTAAAAAAAAGATCTGATAATGTTACGGCGTATTGTAGATCCTGAAAGGGATAATATTGTTTTAGGACTTTAACACTTGATCCCATCTGCTAGTGAATGCATTCGCTTAAAGAAAAAAAATCTGCCTATTTTTTCTGAATTAACAAGATTCTAAGATAATTCTATATTATATATCATATATTATATTATAATTAATTCAGAATGCATCAAGCTTCATAGGCTTCATAGTGCATTTATTCCTCACTCCTACCTACAATGAAAGGCTTTTATTTCGAAAGAAATGAGCGGAAGTGAGAGTTTCCTCACGCGGCGCTTGTCGCGCGGCTTCAACAGATCCGCTCACTCTTCACAGCAACACGGCGGAGCGACGAGGCGGGGGGGAGCGTCAGGCTGCTCTTTAATTCAACTTTCCCAGCTCGTTTGAAGAAACTTGTCAGCTCGCAGAAGACTGCTATGACATCTCGCAGGTAAGCCCGGCTCGCTTTTCCCACTCCCGGGACTCCCCTGGCCTCACTCCCAGCTCCCCGCGCCGCGCGGCCGCTCACACACTCAGCGGGAGCCGGGCAGGCTGGACGGTGGCGCGGCCGCCGGCCAGCGTCCCGCAGCCCGCCGCTCCAACTTTCTCTTGTCCCGCAGCCCCAAGTCCACTGTGCGGGAGCCCTGCTGAGAGGAGACGGGTCTGTTTGTGTGAAGTACTAAGTTGTTTAGATGATAATCTTGAACTCTTACAGAGATTAAAATAGGTGAGATTATAACATCATGTTAAATTAGTCACAGATTTTCTTGGCACCGTGACAGTTTCTAGTTACTTAATTGATAGTGAAAAGAACCCGAGCAAATGATTTTTTTCAAAGTGACAAAGTGATTAGAAAGTTGGCCAAAAAAAAAAAAAAAAAAAAAAAAATGACCAGAACATTTGTAAAGAAAGAAAGAAAGAAAGAAAGAAATAGATAGATAGATAAAATTACCAGAAAAATAGAAGAAAAAACCGAAAATTTGAATTTTGAGGAATAAAATGAAAAAAAAAAAAAAAAGCTTGTTATGGTTATGAAAATGATGATTCAAAGGTCAAATCAGTGATGCTGGATTGGATTTTTTTTTTGTGTTAAATGCTTGTGACCAGCGTCTGAGCCTCATTTCAGGGTGAACCTGTGGAGGTCCCTCATGGCCCCCCTGGAGTCCCCAGGCCCCACATTGAAAACTAATGCTGTAGCCCCACAGCAGCCAGGGTCCAAACTTTTTCAGCCCCGGGACAGACATGCTACACCCTCCTCGAAAAGATTGGATATTTTGTTATTAAGTATTTATAACCGACTATCCTTAAAATATGGTTGTGTCAACAGTGGGACGGCAGATGAAAAGTTAAATAGTCTTTAGTTGTGCCAACTGCTCCAACATGAAGTTAAACTGTTCCTCATCTTGGTGGGAACCCACTTGTACCCCAAGACCCCAGCTGCTCCCAGTTTTCAGATCCTCTCAGTGCACCTTGATTGGCCATACTTTTATTGATTTTTGCAAACGGTGGTTCATTAAATATGTGCTCTGGTTGCCTGTGTGAAATAGCTTTGTGCTCTGTGCGCCTGTGCTGATGCATGGTGTGATTTATTTCTCACCTCATCTGTTTCATACGCACACAGCCTCCTACCAGACATCACACATTTTTATCCCGAGGTCTGTAGCCTCCTCTGCTCTGTACAAATAGACGTTTCTCTTTCTCTTTTCTTGCTTTCTCTTGCTTTGTTTTTCTCTCCGTGTGCCGTGCAGGAAACTGGCTTACGGCTTCCTGTGAACCCCAGCCTTCACAAAAGACTACAATAACAATCCCATAATAAATTTAAGAGGGGTACTATAGAAATGTCCCAAGAAAACTGCAAGTTCTCACAGGTGTATGATAGCAATATTATTGTACCATAAAAAAGAGAGAAGAAACAAAAACATAAGTATGAGTAGCACAGGCACAATAAGGGCTTATAGGAATATGACCATAATAATAGAGAAATAATATAGTGATGCTGTAGGAGTTTTGGAGAAGAGTGTTAACTCGATTTAGCACCACACACACTTCAGGTCTCTCAAGGAGGATTACAGCGATATTACATGGACTTTTCATCTGGGAGGTGTGCCTTTGTTTTTACTCATATAACTGATTTACCTGCAGACAGGCAGCTTTGATTTAGCGAGAAATCATGAATGTACACGCCCGCTTATTAACCACATGCATGAACACGGGCCACATAAATGATTTGTAGACAGTCTGAAACGCTGAGCAGGTCGGGACATCAGAAGCAGATGGTACACCATAAACATTAGTGGCTGTCTTGTATTGATTTGAAATCGAGTCTTAATTGGTGCTTGAGACATCAGGTTATATTCACTACTATGGCCCGGTCCAGGTGCTTAGCAGCAAGTGGCTCACAATCTACTTCTACCTGCTTTGGTTTTGGCACTAATGCTCAGATGTCAGCACATGTGGGTACATCCTTTCTAGCCCTCGGCGTAGTGCCCTCACAGCGAAACGTAGTCTGTTTTCAAATAAACACAACAATAATTTAGCATGGTGCAGATCCGTGTGCAAGGTGACCTGCCATTACAGCTGTTATGGCCTCAAAAAGTGTCACGTCTGCAGTCCAGGAGTTTGTAGTTGATACAGATGGCCTTCCTCTATATGGGTGGAAAAGATGAGAGATAGAGCCCATCACACGGCGCTGGACATGCGAATGTTGTGTCCTGGCTGCCTTCTGCAGGTACAGCGGCCGCGGGGCCAAACGAAAAACAGCGCCGGTGGGGTTAAAGGGCCGGTCTGCAGAGTTTAGCAACACGGTCTCTCACAAAACACAAAGGCATTTATTTCTCCTCGCGCAGAACAAAGGCTGTTGAATTCCGGCCATGCTGCTTGGCAAAAATAGCCGTTTTTCACCCCTTGGATCTGGCTGGATATGGCTTAGGCCCTTGTGCATCAAAGGGAGTTGGGAAACAATAAAGCAGCCATGCTCGCTGGTGCTTTGAGAACTATTGGTACCATTACTTCTAATCACTTGATTCCCCTTTCAAGCGTTTTTATGTCATTTCATTCAGCAAGGCAATTGCTACACTGATTTTTTTTTTTTAATGACATTCCTGTGGGCATTGGATGAGTGTTTGCTTGACAATAGGCCTTTATCACAGCAGCCGTTTTAATATGAAATAGCAGGTAATCCGAGTTGTTTCTAATGACATCAGTCAAGGTTCTGTTGTGTGTCGCAGAGTCTTTCCAGTAAACCAGCATGAACAACACAAGGACTCCGGCTCCGCTACGACAAAACGGAACAGGACCTCCATCAACACCAGAAACACCTGTGTTTACCGACTGTTTCATGTAAAAATGGCTGCTCCAGAAAAAAAAAAAAATCCTCTTCTTGCGCACGTGTACACGGAGTGCTCGCAAGCTGAACCACGGCGGGCTGTTCAGCTGCTGCGGGCTTTACCGAGGCCGGAGCGGCGACCGGGCTAAGATCAGAGCTAACAAAGCAGAACGTTAGGACATTAAAGAAGTTAAAAGTCGCTTGATCACCGCCGCTTTCCATCGCTTGGTTTCGCTGGCCCAGACATGTCAGACTGTTGCTCTGTGGCTCAGTCTGTACTTCCTGAGTTGAAATACCACAGGGGAACATTTCCTGCACAAGAGGTGCCATCTTGGTCTGACAGACACGCATCCTCCACCGCTGATGTTGTCACTTTAGAAAGGATATCAGTTGAACACACCGTTGGGGAATGCTGGAGCGTTCCACCTTTTTTTTTTTTTTTTTTTGCTGTTACTGTCTTTGCACGTGAAGCTTGGTAGTAAAAACACAGCATTGTCCTTAAGGCATCTTACTATCACAGCTACAGTAGAAATGTTGAAAACACAGTAATGATAAGTTCAGTGTAAATCTATGGGCCCGGATAAGAAATGCTTTCCACGATTGGAAACCACCTCTAGCCCCTTTTGTTTATGGAACAGAGCTCGTCTGTCACTGAAACTCATTTGACCAGCTGAGAACAGTGAGTCAGTTTTGCTCGATAAGCCGACAGGAAAACAACAACCCATGTGGAGGAATAAGATAGCGCTGCCAACATTTCCAGGAGTGCTCTGGACCAACTGTTACTTTTTTTTCCCCCCCAGATACATGTTTTGAATTTTATTGATTTTATTCAAACAAAAAGAAAGGAGACACAGTAGAAGAGGCAAAGCTTAAAAAAAACAACAACAACAAACCATTCAAGTTGGATGTGGACCCCCACATCCACAGGGGGTGTGGGAATTATAGGATTATAAAATTCTGTCTCACGTTGTTTAATCAAAATCGAGTTATCTAGATCTTCACAAACCTTGGATGTCACTTTATGGCCATGCGGCGTTTTTTAATCACCTTTTTGTGGTTGAAGCCTCTAACAGTTCTGCCAGCTGTTCCGCCAAACCCTTCAGGCTCCGTATTTCCTCAAATAGAAACGGGTGATTCCAAGGTGACGGCTCGACTCCCACCGTCACACATACCTGATACTAATACTTGGACTAGTGACTCATGTTCATTTGAATATGATTCAGGGAACAGAGTTATTCTCTGTCTTTTACCGGCAAAAGGAGTTAACTGGAAAAGGGGAACCGCTGAGTAATATTTGCCATTTTACTTCTCTTTGGTGATTAAATTGATGCATAATAGGAAATACGACGCAGAAAGAGGTAGCTCGTCTGCTGCGCGGTGTTTTTCTCCGTTCAGAGTGCATCACCTCTTGCCTTTTGGGGTTTCCAGTTAATTTGCTGGTGTTTTTAGTCCTGTTGTGTTATTAATTTCACTAGTCCTGCAATATCTTTTCATTTCTAAATCAGTAAGTGGACAGTGGGGGCTAAATAACATCTGTGCATTCAAAGGTTACGGCATTAGACTTGGGCTGCAATAAAGCTGCCTAATATTCTCCATAATTTTGCATATTAAAATCAGACAGGGAGCACATTATTTTCTCTTTGAGTAAAAACAGTGTAATAAATGATTTTTCCTGTAGATCACTGGAGGTTGTGTTTAATGCATAATTATATAACCACATATACTACATTGTGCCTGATAGATTTTAAAATCCTTTTCATCCTGATGCACTGAAGAAACTTTCTTTATGGAAGAAAATATAGTGAATAAAAACAATTTTGCTGATCAAAAAATAAAGCATGCAACATTAAGTAGACCCTCTGGACAGTGTGTGTGTACCGACCTGTTATCCTAACTTCTGTCAATAAAAACAACTTTGACATTAGTAGTAACATTAATAGGAGTTCCTAAATATAAGAGAGAGATCATATCTGAATAAAAAAACATTTAACCTTTGACATTAAACATGTTATTTTTGACATTGTGGCATTTGATCCAAATTTAAGATAAGAGCTGCTACACGATGGTAATCTTAATCGTGATATATTTTGCCAATTTCCTCTGCACAGAAGTCTGAAAAAAAAAGATACCAGAATGATTTTTAAATGACTCCATTTTTCCATCGTGCACAGCAAAACGTGCAAAAGGTCAAAACGGAAAATACTTTTTGAGCAATTATGTGTCTGTAGTTTTCTTCTTAATCTCTGCACCGTTGACAGCTAGACATCCATCACGTAGTTCTCACTTCCCCTGAGAAGTTTGATTGTGATGTCGCCTTTTGAAAATGACAGAAAGCCAGTAGTTAGTCATTAACCATTCATTTAACAGGCAAGGAGCCCATTTTGCAGGGTAGCAGCCGGGTTAAAGCCACGCTTACTCCATGTAAATACCAAAGTCACCAAACTGGGGAGAGCCTGTGCTTGAAGTTGTTCATGCATGTTAACAGGATTGGCAAATAACCCTGAAAGCTTTTGACCCGTGGGCCACATCAGCACTAGCAATGTGGGTTAGTGAATCAAGCTCTGGGGACAGAGTGGACTACATGCAAGCATCCACATTTACAAGTGTGCATCATTTGCCTAAGTTAATCACTTGGCTAATTCTAATGAGCTGCCTTGTGCTATGCAGACAGTATCCAGTGGTGGGGGGCTGTGGGTTTTGCACCTCATGTAAATACCCCAGATCATCAGCTGGGCTAAAAATACCTGCAACATTACCAAAATGTGCACGCCAGGGCCTGTCTGTGTCCAATATAGCTCTGACAGGGACTTTAATGCTGCACTGTGGCTACTAAGTATATCACCTTTTTGTCAGCGGGCCTAGACGGGAGAGCTTTAAATAGCCGACCAGGGCTGTATTGAACTTGAGACATTATGTAAGAGGATAGAGCAGGCGGCGGCGGGATGCATGCAGGGCCTCTGTTTCCCCTCAATCAGCCTGAGGCCTAACCTGCAGCTCCCAGCTGCCTCTGTCTCTCCCATAGTTTGCAGTTTGAGTCAAGTGTCTATGCTTTGTCAGATAAACCCAGGCTATTTGAACGTGCTCGCTCTTTCTCTCTCTTTTTGGGTCTTGTCTGTCTCCCTCTCTCTCCCTCTCTCTCGCTGCCCCAGGCCAGACACAGGGAAGTGGGGCGCCTGGTGGTTGTCAAAAGGAATCCTATTCTTGGAAAGCCCTGAGTCACTCCTCTCCTGCAGTCGTGTTCTGCTGAGGAGAGACAGGGGAGATAGGGAGCAGATATGGATTTGGCTGTAGAGGATGGCCATGCTGTTTAATTATTTTATTTTATTTTATTTTATTCACATTTAGGGTATTGAAACAGTTTGAGATGCAAGACAGCGACTGCGTTGAACTACAGTGCAAAATCATCTGTTCAATTTTAATTACTTTTGAGTTGTAATCATTTACATATCACTAGTTACCCTTTTTAAATCTAATAAGTAATATAAGTAGCGTACACATTTAATTTTTTTTTTTTTTGATTACTTTTCCAAGAAATGCTTTGAACGAGACAAAGTCCTGAATGCTTAGAGCAGGCGGTCTGTGCCTTAGAGCAGCACCACGTCATGGTTCTGCTTTTTCTGTCGTTCAGCTGTGCTGCACTAGTGAGTCCTAGTATTTCTGCCGACACTTCAACGCAGCATCTGTCTCATCTGTAAGCAAGCCCTGTTGAAAGCAGTGGTTAGCTAGTAAACACTGTATTTCCTTTAAATTGTAACTCCTTACAGCCAAAGGGTCTAAAGAATGAGAAGAGTTACCTTATTTGTTAACGTAGGGTGACCGTACTTTGAAAGCACCAAGGCGGGGCGCTTAAGTGTAATTCATGCATGCCTGCACAACAGGTGTTTTCATCAGGATGAGGGACAGTTATTTAGCACTCAGCACACCCACCGAGCGCACCTCTCATCACCTCCCACAGCAGGTCAGCAGCCTCAGGTTTAATACAACAGGTTTTTTGATTGTCGATTTAAAACAGAACACCAGGCTGCTAGCTAAATGGCGAACTGTGACACATTCTCTGCTAGCTATTTTTGCCACTTTTTCACCCCCCGGCATCATTAGATTCAGCAGAAAATGCTGAAAGTTTTGATGTGCGATATGCGTCTGGTTGTTTTGAAATTGCATCCGTAAATAGCGATGAAAAAAAGCTCAGGTTTCTGTTGGCAGCTGCTGGCAGAACCTGTTTTGAACATGATGTCGCTGCCGTGTCGAATGCTTTGCTTCAGTTCTCTAGATCCAGCAGAAGATGCAGAAGGTTTTGGTGTGTGTGTAGGTTTGGTTCAAATTGCAGGAGCGACTCGTGAAAAACTGGGACAATTTGGTGTTGAATGTTGAAAACAACATTTTAGTGTTTCACTGATTATTGGGACACCTCGCTTGAAACTGGGACAGTCCCATGCGCACCAGGATATCTGGTCGTCGTATGTTAATGGCATGGTTTGGAACTAGGTTGCAGTGTTGGGGAATTCACTTAAAAACGTTCACATTTTAAACAAACGCTGCCAGAGGAATGGAGGCTGTGCGGCCGAGCTGGAGCCAGGTCCCGGCTGTGTGGTGTGGCCTTCAGTTCAATTTCAATTTTAATTTACAATTTTATTTATTTAGAGTGCGGAATCCCCATGCAACATGGTCCCAACACACTGCACAGTTAAAAAGAACAACACACAGCAATCAATTAACAATAACTATTACAAGTGGAGCAACCACCTCAAAGCATCGGTGTTAAATAGATGTTAAATAGGTGATAGGCCATACAAGTTATAATGAATGTACTTTACAGTTAAAAAGTACAACATACAGCAGTCAGTTTACAATAATAACAATGAAAGTGAATCAGCAACATTGAAAACCACATTAGAAACATCAATGATAAATAAGTGTTAAAAAGTGTTATGTCCGGCTGTGATGTAGTGAGTAAAGGTGGGTTTTCAGTCTTGATTTAAAGATTTCCAAAAATCTCTGAAGCCAGCCGATTTTTTGTTAAAAGAAGGAGTGACCAGGAGACCAGCATTAAGAGAACGAAGAGGGCGTGCTGGCGTATATGGTGTAGTTAGTAATTAGTAATAGTATGGTGTAAACAGTTAGCCTGTTTAGCCCTGCTGGCGTTGACATGTGCTCCTCCAACAGCTTTACTGACCCACATGATCCAGAAACCTGCAAAATAACCCTAAAATATTAAACGCAACAGCATGAATGTTGCATTCTTCATACAGGGTGACCCAAAAAAACGGGAACTTTTTAACAATCCAATAAAACCAAGAGTGATGGAAGAAAAATATTTTATTCATAGTAATTGAAACCTTAAAACATGCCATTTAAGAAACAATAATGGAATTTTCATTTTTTAAAAATTGTGCTGCCACTTGCTCATGTCTGCCAATACGCACTTCAAAAATTCCCGTTTTTTTGGGTCACCCTGTATTAGCTTTCTACTGACAAAACATATCCAGATGTCACCCTTTTGGAAGCACCAACGTTGTTATTAGCAACAGTTATTTAATTACAACTTTTTCTCGGTAACTCTAACAGATTACAAGTACATTTATTTTGTAATTTAATTATGTAACGACGTTAGTATGTTACTCAGCACTCTTGTCAGTATGTGACAGGAGGATTAGGTCCCTCTGTCCCATGAACACGCTAACGCTTCAGCATGCAGCGTGTTAAGTAATAGTTGGAGATTACCACTAATCATAGTATGGAGATAAATTTGTTGGTATTGGACTTCAGTCAGTGAAATTCAGAATGCCAAATCTCAGTTTTCATCAGTTGTGAAGTTCATTGTGAATAAATAAAAAACAAACAAACCCCAAAACTTCAGCTGTCTGGCTAACTCGGTTCATTTCCTATGTAAACCCAACCAACGTTTGAGCAAGAGAGAGAGATCCTGCCACTGAAACCGTGCTCTTTGTTCAATATTATTTCTGTTTTATGAGCCTCCTTGTCAGGCGTGGCAAGTTTAGAAGCATGTCTTTAAAATGAAGTAATCACTCAGCCGTGGAGCTGCTGCAAATATTCGTTTTCTCATGTTTAGGATGATGTTAGTTATCTTCAATTATTAAGAGTATGCAGAACCACCTGCCACAAGACACTACCACTGCCATAAACATATGATTTTGGCACCAATCAGGTATTGTGTAAAGAAACCAATGGAGTCAGAGTGTTCCTTTAATGCTCAGAGTGGAATATGAATACTGCCAGAGCAGATTTAAGTCAGTTTAGCACTTAAAGTTTTGAACAAGTGCCCCAGAGCATCAGCAGTACATTTTAACAACTCTGCAGTCAACACCTGTCAGCTCACGGTAATTAAAATAGCATTAACACCTAATACCAGTCATTTTTCAGGCAAATTTGACCGTCCAGATGATAGTGCAGCTCAAAGATAATTCAGCTGCAGCATACAGCTACAGTGCTGCTGCTGCATGCATCATATTTACTGTCACCATGAGGTAATGCATTTTAAGACTCCTGTTTATGACACATGCGTGACGATTTGTAACCAAATGAGCAAGACTCAAGACTTTCCGTGTTACTGGAGCCCCATTTTCCCGAGTCTGTTTCCACAAGCATTTCTTGGTGAGCGATGGCTAAGCAAGGGCATAAACGTTAATCATTAAACAGAGCAACACACACAGAAAGGGAAAGGGCAAACACATTTTGTCCTGGACTTACACAACACAAACAGCCAGATCACATAATAATAGTTTCACTGTAAATCTCAGTATTATTTCCAAGAAAACCTGTCAAGGGACCTTGCGGAAAGGATTGCATAAGTGATATTTTGGGCAAAAATGAGTTCTGTATCCACAAAAAAAAAAGGCCTTGGTTTGATCTGCCTTGAGCAAAAAGGGATTTTTGGAATCAAGAAAAAGATTAAAAAATATTAAGACTTTGTTGAGGAAGTGTTTTGCAGTTAAATGAAAAAGTCACTCACTTCCTGTTAGCTGTTGCCCTGTGTGTGCAGCTGACTCAGACATCCATTATGTTGCTACCCAGTTATCAATTATACGGCTGGACATCCCAATTCAGAGTTCTCTGGATCTGGCAGGATGATATAGTGCCTCTCACGTTCGTGTGATAAATGTTCAACTCGCCAGCTTTCCTTGTATTCGCACATCATGTGACTGATAACCTGCTCAAGATGCAGGCCGCCAGAATATGGCGTGATGTCAGAGTTAAAACAAAATTGAACTTTGAGAGTATTGGGTTGTATAGTTTCCTGGGTGTGGTATGAGTCTACATGCTGGTGAAACCTCCTCAGTACTTGCTCTGTGCTCCCCTGGGCTAATAATCCACAATACTGGATTTGTGTCTCGCCATTCACTTCCATAGCGTGGCAAAATGGCTCTTTTAACACATAAACAAATGTGAGCAAAGCAGATTATGCCAGTATAAAAAAAGAAGAAGTTCTGGGAGCCATTTATTAGGGAAATTAAACTGCTCTTTTCTTATTTTTTCTATTTGCATTAGAAAGTAGATCTGCAGCAGACGTCCACATAGTCTCCTCACGCCAGGGAGAAATAATCTGATAGTACTTTCACAAATAATGGTAAAGATGCACTTTGTTTATGCACTCAGAAGTATTAGTTTAGGACCTGTTTTGGCTTTTTACAGATAAGCACCATTTCTTTTCCATACAGCACTGCCAGAGGCACTAAGGCCTTGTTCAGACTGCCAGCCCAAATCTGTTTTTTGGCATATCCACACTGTATCCAGATTAATTATATAAAGTCTGGACAGCCAAAAACCATATGAAGTGTGGTTTTTGCAAATTGGAACCGAACCACATTCGTAGGTGTTGTGAAGTGCGATTCCAGTCGGAGTTCTACAGATGTGTCTCTACTCTGGCCGTTCGAATAGGATTGCAAACTTTCTTTCACGTCCCTCGCGACGCAACACACAACTGCAGCATCAAATCCTGAACGAAAGAAGCGCATCAGAGCGGCTGAGCAGAATCCACGCTGCTCCTAGCAGAACAGTATGGGGGACGACACAGAGAACAACAGACACTAAAATAAATTGTCTGCTGGCGCCTCGGGGGGAGGCTTCTGCTCATTTCTCCTGCCTCTGCGTTGGAAAGACGTGTCAGCAGCACACGTAGTTACTGACTCCTCCGTCGTTACCACAGCAGTCCATGCAGATAGGGCGATGATGTCTGGATACAGACAAATCCGATTGGAGCACTTGTAAATAACAGCATGGGCAGTCTGTGTTAAAGACCGACTGGCCACACTGTTGTTTGAGAAGCAAATCCCATTTGCCTGCAGTCTGAACAAGGCCCCAAGAGATGGCCTAACTTAAGACTGGCATATTTGTGCAATTCATTGCTTGACCTGCACAATCATAATACATTGCAGCAATGAAGAGCCTTGTATTTTACCTTTATTAAATTCATGCCTGGAAGACCTCGCTGTATAATGCCTGAAAAAATGCTCAATCTCCTAGAGAAGCCATCCTTCAGTTTTAAGAAGCCATTACTAAATTTTTTCCACTCACAATGTGCTTTTGTATTTATGGTTTATCAGTATTATTGCTAAGCAGATAATTTAGATTACATGGTTATTTGCTTTATATGTTAGTCACTTTGCATTTATTGTTTCTGTATTATTTTTTCTTTGTCATTATAACTGCATTTGCATGTGGCTGTGGGGAGGGGAAGGATGACGGGGCAAAGGAAAAGCAGGGGAGGATGGCATATGTACGCCGTACACGGTTGTTCTGTATATTCTATGTATCCTTCCGGTGAAAAATACAAAATCGCTGTAAACCCATTATCCAAAACAAAGCCATTGTGACTGCAAGACGTAGCTGTTTGAATTTTGCAGGCTTAAATTTGCAGAAATCCTTTAATGTGCTGTCAGTACACTGCCACAGCATCCTCATGTTTACTGATCCAGCTTGTCTTGATATTTAACACCAGAGGGACCGGAGAGGCAGAACATCTAACATCGTTGAGTCCAGCTTTTCTGGACGGAGCACTCGCTCACTGTTTCAAAGACAGTTTGGCTTTCCTTCTTACCTTTTGATTTGCCACTCTCTGTTTGTGGAGAGGATTTCTAATGCTATTCTCAACCCCACATTTCATTTGAGTAAATAGGGTGAATCTCCAGGGTCTCAATTAATGGGGATGGAACAGTCTTCCCTTTTGCCGCTTCACTTTGTGATTTTGGCTGTGGAAATGAGTGTATTTTTACATAAAACGCTGCCTAGTGCAGCTTTAAGTAGCCTTGTGTAACTGTTTGTTTTCAATATTTCATTGAATTTCAAAATGTTTAATAGGCTATATTTTGTAGAACGCATTAAATGTGATCCCCACTGTTAGTGAAAATGAAGCCAAAACAGGGAACAAGAATAGCCTGCCCAAGTTGGCATATGGCTCTTCTTCTCCCACAATAAAGATCCTGCTTTTTTAAATTAATTTTTATTTTTGTTTTAATATCTTGATGGGTGCATCCATTTTTCCAGACTTTTCAATATCCGGTTTGGCTTCAGTGTTGCAATAGAAGGCAAAAGTTGGGAAAATTCAAGGAGGCAGAGAGAGACCGGTGCTCGTAAGCGTAACACAGTTCAACTATGACAGGTGTCCGGGCAGCTTCACATGGACACATCCAGAGGAAGCACTGCAGCACTTGGATAACCAAGCGTTTGAAGACCAAGCATGTGGTGAAACATTAATCTCTGCCCCTTGCAGGAAAAAAGTTTGGGAAAATTCTACTTTTATTGCCAGGTTGCATCTGCAGGCATGGTAGAGGGTACTTGAAAGCAGCTTTAGCAGAGATGAACATAGCTGTCAGTTTGAAAACAATATAACAGAAGAAATACAACAGAGCTGTATATCATTATAACTGAGATTTGCCCTCTCCTACCACAGTCTGAAGGCAGCAGCACAGTGGGCATGGAGGTGCTTTGAGGACATTAAAGATGTTGGCCTTGTGGTTTCCTGTCTGACCACAGTGCTGCGAGAAACCTAGCAGAGAAAATCTTGTGGTTTCCTGGTTTGACCCACTGATCTTGGTTTTAGTAGCAGCACTGTGCATTGAGTACAGGTACATACAACCAAAATAGCTTGAGCTGTTGGATTTTTGACTTTTATTTTTTTTGTGAGAGGGTTTAAAGAGACAGCATAATTATGGTTGGTCCAGTTGACAAATTTACAGTTTGTCAGGCTCGCCTACATCCTCTCAGTTTAGGTTTCCTTTCTTTCACTTAGTTTGAGACCAACAGTATTGACCTTTTCCTCTTTAGTGGACCGATAATCCTTAGGCTAGACTTTTTGAAACTAGCAGAGCTATGGGCATTTTGGTACCTGTTTCTGATTTGGTTGCATTGATTGGCATGGATTGGGTCCTGTCTAGATGGTAACACTAGATTTGCGAAAGTCTTGTGAAACTCTCACAAATCTACATTCAAATTCTCAGGTAGGAACGCTACACCACTTTTGTTAGCACAGGTGAAGAACAACACACCTCGACCCCGGCTCTGAGTGAACATGAGGCCGTGTGGCAGCCCCTGGTGCCCTGTGCTGGGTGGCAGGAGCCGCTGGACCTCCAGCCTCATGGAGTCTCCTCATCCTCTTGGTCTTTATGTGCTGCAGCAGATTGGAGCCCTTTGTCCTGTCAGATAGGTTCTGTGTATCGTCTGAAGTTATTATGGGGTTGTTAGGAAGATAGGGCCTGTGGAGAGGGTCCTGTGTGGACAACAAAGCCCTGCGACCCTTCCCCTACATCCCCAATGCGATCGCAAAGGACGGTGACTGTTGGTTGTTAGGGATTTTATTATTAGAGAAGCGAATAAGGAGCTGTTCTCCCTCATACTAACCATGCCATGTGGGACTGACTTGTAGATTCACTGCTTTGTAAGTCCTGCTCCTGAAGCACAGTGCGTTAAACTTGGGAGTTATGTTGAGAATATGTTATTTTAATCTTGTTCCAAAATGGTGAAGGTTAGGTTTCAAATTGATCTCGGTCTAGAGTAAGAATTATTAAGGGTCTGAGTTTGGTTAAGGTTAGGGTCAGGGTCTAAAATCCTGTTCTAAAAAGGGTTAAGGTGAGGGTTTGGGAGGGTCTAATGTGTCATTTTAAGATTAGGGTTTGGATTGGTTAGGGTCTAATTGAGAACAAAATGGACTGATTTGACGGGGAAATCAAACAATGGAAATTGGAATTTTTATCTTTTAGTCCGCACAAGGTAGATTTAATTTTTTATCTTCATTTTTGGGCTTCTCCTATTTAATAATTTTTTGAGCAAGGAACATTTCATCAGTAGTGTCACTATGAAATCCCTGTGTTTCGGCCAGTAGAGTTAAGGTTAGGTCAGAGTGAAGTGCTACTGTGCTGAATCAAGTGCACATTTGTGGGGATTTCGCAAATCTGCAGTTACCATCTAGAAGACACGAATCATGGAATGCTTTCCTCTCCAGTGTGCATGGATTTCTGACAATGATGCATTGAGACCACAGGTCAAATAAAAGCGAGCCTGTAACAGTGCATTAGCATGTGGATCCAACTGTACCTGTCCTTTTTTTGTTCAAGCTGTTAAAACACAATCAGCCCACTGCTGCTCTTTCTTGTCCTTTGCTACTATTTTCTACCTCCCTGACAGCTGGAAAAGCATTCGACAAAGCGTCCCTACCCTCACCCCCCCCCCCCTCCCCAAACAGCCACAAATAATGGCTTAATGGCACACTGCTGAATTGGCTGGATTGGGAGGTTTTAGCCTGGCGAGGGCTAACTATTATCCAGTGTAGCTACCACATGCACGATTAGGTGTAATCTCCAGGCACTGGCAACACAGCTGTTGCGTTTAGCCTCCAACAAGATAGCGGGGACCTCGTCGCTCTCGGAGAGCTGGCACGTCAGCGCTGGTCTGGCGTGTGTCAGCAGCCAGAGGAGCCCTGCTAGCATTAGGATCACAGAGCGGGCCCGGGAGCGTGGCCATCGCGCCGACACCGACCTCTTCTGGGTGTCTGGGAAGCGCAGAAGCTGAGGGAGAGGTGGAGCCAGTGTCTGGTTCATCTGAGTGGAAAAGAAGCAGGGTGCCGGTGGTGGGGGTGGTGGTGGTGGTGGGGGGGGTCTGGCGAGACGGCTGATAGTAACGACGGGCGCTGGTATCAGGCCTGCTCACGCTCATCCAAATCCCAGATTAAAGGCCCCCGCCCCCTCGCCCGCTCTCCCTCCCCCACGTTCTATCTCGCGCTATCTAACCCAGTAACACTTTTACAAGCACCCCCACCTCCCCACGTCTCTATATCTCTCTCGCTCACTCCTTCCTTCCTTCTGTAGCAGTGCCCAGTGCTGGATTACTAAGCTCTGGGGCCACTGAAGCAGGGCGCTGTGGCAAAGCTTCGACCAGAATGGTGAGGTAGGGCACAAACCATCACACTTTCTCCACCCCGGCTGATATCCTGCTACCCAGCAACCCCCTCACCTTTATTTGTAACACACCCCTTTTGTTATGTACTGTATGTAGTGTGGCTGTAGTGTGCTTAACTCAATGCAAAGCTGCAGTAGAATCCACTGCTTCTGCAGAACTGGTGGACATGGGAAGGCATGTGGAGGTTTTTTTCACATGCATCACTGTGCATGTGTGTGTGTGTGTGTTGTGATTTGGGGTTAAGCTGGGTGTTTTAGTATATTTGGTGCCAAGGTGAGACCAAGGTGTGAACAGAGCCAAGCTTGCCCTCTAGTCTAGACAGTGTAGAATGGCTGACTTGTGTGTGTGTGTGTGTGTGTGTGTGTGTGTCCATGTGCGGTTGTAAGTAAGCTTGTCCTGGCTGCTGCTGCTGTGTGCGCTGGTCCGGTGTCCAGCAGCTGGTCTGGTCCCGTCTCCATTGTTTGATAACTTGACGTGAGCGACAGCAGTGCTGTGATGCGGGATTGTACGCGGATTAGTGACATAAGGCTTTTATTTTCCGCTGTTGGGGTTTTCTCCCCCCCTGCGAAACTGTGTAAGATTAAAAACAATACCATGTGTAATCTGTCCACCAGCTGACACACAATACCAGGCAGGCTCCAGTGTTTTAGCCTAAATATGGTGGTCAGCTCTGAGAGAGGAGAATGGGGAAGCCATTTATTTTAACCATGAATGAAACAATACAACGTGACAGGAGAAACCTGATCAGGAGAGCATTGTAACATGATTGTCATGTACATAAAAGTGTTGAGTAGTTAAGTATTGTGAGGTTATGGCTTCCCTGATATGGTGTAGTGGTTTACAGACATGCAACATTTTCCCTTTCTCCTCATGATTGACATCCTTTTCTCAAGCGCAACAAAAGAATAAAGACGTTCATACCCAATCTAGCAGCCAATCACTATAGAGGACATTATCAGCTATTATAAAACATGGAGTACCACACTATACAAAGCAGTTATGAATGTGAGCTAACGTTGCGGGGGGGGCAAGGCATTCTAACGTCAAAAAGCTTTGAGTTCCATCAAAAAATACAGTGCTATAATGTGTGAGCCACAATTATGTAATTCTTTTTATTGCTCAGAGGAATCGCATATGTATGCATTTGTATACAGTATAAATGTTGTGAGACATTTCCATTGTCCTAGTCTCTTTGTGGACTGTAATGCCCACAGACCTGCTAAGCATCCACTAAAAACTGATACAGTGATTATTGCAGATTATACAGCGGATTTTATTTGAGTGAGCCTATTGGTGGTAACAGTGTTGGCGTGAAAATGTAGTATTAGCAGAGAGGCTGAATCTGTGACAGCAGAGAATGCAGCTGTAACTCTCCATCTGCAAAATGCTGGATTTCGCCTCGAGAGATTTGACTTCATTCAGAAAGACAATGTTTTGACTGCAGCAGTGTTGCTATTTCTGTTCGTCTAATTCCCCCTTTTACTATCGAGGGATGAGGTATTCTGCCACTAGGCGACATCAGTCTGTCTCCTCAGGATTAACTTTGAGCTTGGTGGCTGACACACTCACCCGTCTCTCTCTCCTTGAAACATTGCCTCTCTATCTACAAGTGGTCTGCTTCACCCTGCCCCCCTCTTCTCCCAATCTCCATGCCAGACTTCCAGACTTTTTTTTTTGCGTGATCCAATCCACCGTCCACCCTCCCCGCCCGCCTCTCCCAACACGTATTTGTGACTAATCCCCTGGTGAATGCCGGTTGTAATCGGTTACAATTTGCTGTTTGAAAAGTTCCTCCTATAATCTGCTTCCTCCGGCCGCGGCATGAGAGAAAGCACCGCAGATCGGTGTTGCCCCCCCCAGGGTGGCTGAGGGGGTGATGTGCAGCCACTGTGGGCTACATGTCTGATCTGTCTGTCGCAAGCTGACCCAAAGCTTCACCAGCCAGCACTCACCACTCTGACTACCATCATGTCAAGAAGATATTGGCTTTCTGGGATGTGGTTCCCCTCCAACATGAGGAAGGTTCCTCCCTGACCACATCCAACCCCAAAACCATATCTCTGTCTAACTTGAACTTACATTTCTCACTGGTACGAATGAATGTAAGCAATGGTAAACCCAGTGAAGAACATGGATTTTTCCTGAGAACTGTTTTTCATGAATGCTATCTTCATCCATTCACCAAGAGTGGAGAGTTCCTAAAGGTCAAGAGCTTGAATAAAGAGTAGAGTTTTATTGGCTGCATTTTCTACAGTAATCCATTCCTGCAGGGCTGAGTGGCCTTTAGTTCCCATTGTAGGGTGACAATATTGTCTGCACCGTGGTAAGGCTGACCAGCTGTCCAGCAAAGTGAAAATCATCCAGAGCCGCAGGTCTTACCTGCATTGCAACAGTATGGTAGCTGATGTTTTCCTCTCTAAAATGGCTGTAGAGCTCACTTGATAAAACCTTTGGGGCATAGGCGGTTCTAGGGGGTGGCAGGGGGTGGCAGCTGCCACCCTAGAAAAATGCCTTGCCACCCCAATTTCAGACAATTTATTTATTTATTTTTTAATTGTGGCTGTTCAGAAACTCGCTGTTATGAGACTCAAATGTCCAAGTGCAAGTAAATGCAGCAAAAGATGACACTCCCGCTATTTAAGGGGTTGATAAATAAATAAATAAATAAATAAATAAATAAATATTTCTAATGCCACCTTTTGGTTTTCTATTCAATGCTTTACTCATGTACCACAATAATAGAATGTTTTTGAGTTAAAATATCCTCATTTGGGGGTTTTCCAAGCAAATACTGATATATGTGATCGTTTGGTATTAAATCAGCATATATATTTCTGCCACCCCTTAAAGTCTCCATGCCACCCTCTTGCCACCCCATGAATATATGTCTAGATCCACCCCTGCTTTGGGGGCTGGTAGTAATAGAGTTCATGTGAGAGAGTCTATGACTGACGCCATCACTAGCTACAGCTCTATATTAGATAGAGACGTACTTGGCTAGTACTTGTATCTTCTGACATTCAATTGGCAGAGTAATCCTTGGCGTGCCGTACGAGGCGTGTGGGCGGCGAGCTCCACAACCGCATTGTTTGTTTTAGAGGTCAGAGCGACAACACGGCGCAACAGCGATGGAGCCCGAAATGCATGCCGCTTGTGGATGCAAGTTGTGGTTTCAGGTCCTTCCCCTCCGCCGCCGCCCCGCCGTCTCTCAGCTTCGACTTCTGCAGAATTATGTCATCGTGATTGTGGCGCACTGACTGGAACCAGCGGTGTGAGGAAATTAAACTAGAAAATAGCACAACGGCACCCTAATGCCAAGATAAATAAACATATTTCGGTTTAATCTGTGTTAATGTGTTTTATGGTTGAATCCTCCTTTAATCCAGTAGAAATGCACTGCCTAGAAAGACTTCAGATTCTTGCAGTTCCATGTTTTCTGCACCCATTGATAACATTAAAAAGAATTTACGAAAACTTTACCTATATTAGTTTACCATTGCTTTAAGATGACTTTGTTTTATATCAGATGTCTGAGCGCAGAAATCTTTGCAGTGTGGCGGGGGAGGATTTTACTCAACAGTCTGTAAAACCTGCCACCTACCACACACTACCATCACCACCGATTCTCCCTCTCTCACTCTCTCTCTCTCTCTAGCTGTCTATCTCTCCGTCTCTCGCTCCATCTGTCTCGTCTTTCCCCTCTCCCCTCGCTGCCTCTCTGTCATAATCAAGTCCTGTCAGGCTGCTTTGTGAATGACAAGCTGTCAGTGTTGCTCTGATTCATCTGTCGCCCGCATCATGATGACAACTGCTACTCCTCCAGCAGCACAGCGCGCACATCTGACATTTACATTTAGCTCCCTAAAAGCCATTTGTTGCACTCGCTCTTTCGCTTCAGCACAGGTCCCCGTGAGTTCAGCTGATTTGAATTCCTCAGTTGTTCAGGCGAACGGAAACCCCGAACGACAGCGCTGAAGAATGTCAGGCCCAGATATCCCTCTTCCAAAGTAGCAGTTAAAGTGCATGTATAAATGCTCTGCTTGCCTTTTGCTTCTGAACACATTCACCGCAGGTTATTGATGCAGACAGGGAATGTTAAAAAAACAAACTGTCACGTGGGCACGCGAGCTGGGATTCAAAACCGGCGCCGCCCCGGCCGCGATCGCGCCAGTATTCCGGGGCGCATCAGACACTCTGAGGTGACACCAGATCTTCCGAGCTGACACAAGAGTCTTATTTTTATCTTAGTGTCATGGGTTTGTGTCATACAGTGTACGAAAACAGAAACCGCTAAATCTTCCCCCGCTGTTGAAGCTTTCAGATTTTATCTTCTCTGCATGAATTTCATAAAGGCGCTCTTGTTGTGCCGCCGGCTGCCTGCTCTCATCTGGCCTGCGCTGATCAATAATAAGCCTTTGTAATGTGTCGCGGGGCGGGGGGGCGGAGAGAGGCTACAGTTGGGGTACTGAAATATAAGTGCTCCATGACGTATTCACTCTATGTGTAAAAATGTGCTTTCCCACTCTTGTTGAGTCATTGATATCTACAAGCATGCTTCTTGTTTTTTGTTTTTTTTTGTTTTTTTTTGTAATTAAAGGTTATTAAAGACTACTTTCTGCTTTCTGCTAGTTTCATCAATGAAAAAAAAAAGTGTCATAATGATATCTTGCGGCACAACAGCAATATTTTATATGTTGATACTGCAGTCATTTTTTAATGATGGCGTAAAAATTATTCCTCGCTTGCAAATGGCATTCGCTACAACATACTCCTCACATCAGCTTCAGTATATTAAGTTTTATGACAAGGTTTTGGGCTCTTGGTTATTGTTATCCTCACACAATAGTTAAAGCCAAAATGAACCCTAAAATATTTTAAAGTCAAATGTAATGTACAGTAAGAGACTCGACCTCAAGCTTTGCTCAGATATAAAATTCCTGATTCAACAAATTTTCTTTTTGGGGAAAATTCATGGGCTTTTCGCCTAGTCATGGCTGTCCGTCTCCGATTTAAGCCGGCATTTAAAACGAACATATTTCCACGTGCGCCGGTTTCTCTCTTAACTGTGACCTGATCCACTCAATTCTGCCGCTGCTCTCCAGCTGAAATGATTTTTTCGCTAACAAAAAGCTAACACTGCGGGCACACATGAACTACAGACCTAGCAGTTCTCTGGGTGGTTTTGCCCAGTGCGTTTATGGTTAGAATTATTCCAGCTTGCTGCTGAAATAGTTTAGCAAGCCATCGTGTCTGTGTCTGCGTCCCATCTGTCATCCTTTATTCATGGTTGACAGCAAAAGTATAAAAAGTGGAGACTCTCTACAACTCTGGCTGTATTTGATTTCTGTAACCTGAATGTATTCAGGTGTGACCTTAATGTAGTCAGGTTACAGAAATATGCCAAAAAAAAAAACATATACAAATGTCCAAATATCCCACTTCTTCATGGAGAGCAGGCTCAATAGAGCAGAAGCGGTGCTGAGCTGGGAGGAGGGCGCACAGCTCTGGCTTTGTCTCGGCTCGAGAACCGGCTCTCTCTTTGTGTTGCGACGCTATAAGCTCCAGCTCCGTCCACCTACACATGCCATCCACGGCTGAATGCAGCACGCTCACCGCTCTGAACTCAGCCTGTCATGTCATTCTGTGGGTTGCTGACAGTCATTCTGAGAACTGGGATTTTACATATCATAATATTGTGATATGTCATAAGTGTTGCCTTTTCCTACTTTCAAAGGCTGCATTACAGTAAAGGGATACAGTTTTCTGAACTTATCAGACCGCTCTAGCCATTCTAATATTTGCCTCCAGCTGCTAGGTCATAATATTCATATGACTAATGATTGTTGATCTAAAATAAGCAATAGTATCGATCTCTACAATGTTGTCACAATATCAATGGCAAAGTCTTCAGTCAAAAATATCACGATAAAAGAGCGCACAGGTGGAGGGAAAATGGGAACAAAAAGTAAATTATAATACTTCCTTCCAAAAAAATTCCTAGAATGCACTGCAGTGAACAAACCCACCCCAACAGTCATGCAGTGCAAGCCAAACTAGCAACAATGGTGATATCCCTTTTTCTTTCTCTTTTTTTTTTGCCCTGTGTACCCCACCTTGACCCACCTCGCATGGCTTTCCTGCTGCATGCCAGTGTGAGTAAATGTTTTGGCTGAAGTGCCTCCTAAATGTAAAACGCCTCATGGACTCTCTCTGTAACTTGTTTTGTCACAGCAGTTTCAGTTTCATCTGCAGTCGCTCTCCTCCACATTACCAAACACCAACAAAATCTGCATTTTAACACTGCCGCTCCTTGTCAGAGACTCCCGTGACCCCGACCCATCACCCGCACTGTTAGGGTCATTTGCACGGCTTTTTCTCCCCCGTTACTACTGATAAACACAACACTTCTAGTCCATGTCTGAAATTCCATGTTAATTTCCCCCTCCTGTCTTGACGTCTGCAGTAAATGGGCTCCTGAACAGCTAATGGTGCACTGGATTAGCCAGGGAGGCCACACAGTAGTTAGGGAGGTTTAACCCAATGATCCCTGCTTAAACATGAGCTGCAAATCCACACAGCTGACAGACAGCCATTCAGTGCAACACTGCTGCTTTACACTCACTGCTTTTTTTTTTTTTCCAGCCCCATGCAGTTTACTCTTCATTAAACACTATTCAAATCTATCCATCTCGTTTTATTCCACGCTGCAACCTCAGTGTTAATCGAAGAGGTCTTCTCGGGAGTTCCTCAGGCAGATGTGTGACAGCTTGATGAGCCATCATTTGTTGCTCTGCATGCATCTGGTTTATGAGTTGTTACTGTTAAGTGACTGAGGAGTGTGTGTACGGTTTGCAGGAGTGTTGGCGTCAAACACTTCAGTAAAAGTCGACTTCCTGGTTAATCGGTTAGCGCTGTGTTCCGCACATACGAGAAGTGGATTGGATAAATATTTTCCACCCAGTGTTGTGCAACAGGGGAAGTAACAAGTAATCATTAGCCGTGGGTTTGAAGTACTATAAACCTGCGTGTCCTTCCTGTCCAACATGTAGGACATGCAGTTTGTATTTATTCACCGTTGCCAAGTCCACCGAGCTTTTTCACTGGGATCAAAACACAGAAGTACAGCTGATCAACAGTTAAGTCCTCTTTGAAAATGAAAAGTATGTCGTGGTTTCTGCTCAGGTCATGTTCAGGCTGCGTCAAGAGAGACACTGTTCACAGATCAACCGCATCAGTAATTCATTCACATGAACCCTGATTAACAGATGAACCGCCCCAGTTTGAACCTTTTTGTCATTTCACACATATTAGATCATTTCCAAAATATCACAGTGTAATTATGTACTATTAGAAGGTACTAGAGTTCACTTATTCTGAAGGGAGGTTTTCCATTACAGCAACTGAAGAATACCGATCTGATCAGTTGTTTTAATCTGAAAAAACTAGCACCGCCACAATGGCAAAAAAACAGCATGTTTTTGACTTACAGGTAAATGTGATGTCATAAGGGTAGCTTATTGCGATTAGTCACAATTTGTGACTCAGATATGTGCAGTAAAATGTGAAATAAGATGAAGCAGTTTTTAAGGGGGTGTAAGAATTTCAACCTGTGGACATTTTACCTTTAACATTTTTTTGTAAGATTTTCCTGCAAGTTATTAGTCATTCGGAGATGAGAACTTACACACCAAAGTTATCATTGTGTCCCTAGGAGATCATTGGCTTTAGTGTCCTATGTTAACTGTTTTGCATACACTGTGTCGAGTGACAGTGGACTGCTATAAATATTATGTGTAGTTTTAAAGAGGGTGCAATTATTGTTGGCAGTTTTATATAGGCTATTGTTAAAATGTAACTGTATGGCCATTCTTCCTCGTTTTATATAGAGGGAACATAGGATTGTCTGTGTTTCTAATAAGAGAGTGTCTTTGAAAGCAGTTTAACCATTAACGCCATTTCAGATATGATTTAGTGAGCATGCGCTATCAGATTATGCATTTTTGATAATATAAGAGGGTTATGGAAATGATTCTGCATTTCATGTTGAGGGAAATTACACTGAAGGATCTCTGAAGTGTCTTGGGAACGTCGAGTAGGTGACTCACGGTGTTTCCTGTTTAAAATGTATGCGATCACCCAACATAGCGTGTGCCACAGTCTTATCTACCAGTTCATCTGGATGATTTTGGTGTCTTATGTTGTCATCACCAACCAGTCAATTACCCAAACAAGTAGTGTATTCCTTTCATTGTGTTTTTTCTCTTCTGATTCAACCATGTCAGTTTTTTTGCTCTCATTTAACTTCATCTCATCTCATTTATTTTCCACACCCCACCCTCCCACCCATCCTCTTCCACGGCTGTTAAGGTGGTTCCACCCGAACATTACCGGCATCGAGGCAGAGCAGCTCCTGTTGACCCGGGGCGTCCATGGCAGTTTCCTGGCCCGGCCCAGCAAGAGCAACCCGGGGGATTTCACCCTCTCTGTCAGGTAGGTGTTCGCCTCCACTCTCCATTTCCTCTCTGTGTTGTTTTTTGTGATTCACCATCAGATGTTTTTTTTTTTTTTTTTTGTCTTTTTTTTTTTTTTTTCTCTCTGCTGTATTCTCATCGATGCAGAGCTCAGCCTGGGGGACAAACAAAGCCCCGGTATTGTCGTGCTCAGATTATGCAGCAGTGACAGAGAGAGAGGCGAGTGGTCCCCTCTGTGCAGTTGTCCACGCCGAAATAGAAAATAATCATTTTGACATTTACATTTTAGGTATCTAACTGTTGTCTTTATCTAGAGATTACAGTGTGTGCAGCAGGATAATAGCCTTAATTAGTACTTGCAGTATTCCTGTAACCAGAGAGCAGTAGCACAAGGATGAGAAGCTGAAGAAGAGCTAAGGACAGAGGCAGTGGAGTTTGTTTGTCATCGAGTAGGTACAGAGAATAGCGAGGGGATGTTATTCAGATGAGACAGGGTGGTGTGAGGGAGACCCTAAAAATGAGTTTTAGCCAAGGAGGAATGAGTAGTGACTGCTGGGATGACAGGAAAGAGGGAAGGAAGGATAGAAGTGCCTGCTATACGCCACCTATAATGTTTCACCCGTGGGTGAATGGATGGCATTTCCATGAAGGAGTTGCGATACGTTACTGATTTGTCTTTGTGTGGGAGTTTCTAGGAATGCATTAGATAACAGATTGAGAATGGGCCGTTTGGTAACATTCCCAGATGAATTTGCTCACCGGGCTGAGGCTTGACACACATTTGATGCCAGTGTTGGACGTCTTCAGAGAGATCACCAGCACACTATCAAACACGGTGACTTTTGCAACACCTTGAGTGGCTTTGTGGCAGCGTTTTAGATGATTGTCGCAAAGACGACTCACCACTGGCCCCATACAGAACAGGTAGCATGAACCTGATGTCAGCTTCATAATGCCAACCAAATTAGTTATTTTTTCTACAGTACAAGACATGTCCATCAAGAACAAAATTCAGGACAAAAAGTCGTATTTTGCCCAACTCATGCAGGATTTTTGGGGCAAGTAAAACACTAGAAGAATCTGTCAAAACACGGTTGTATAGTACATGTAGAATATGAACAGTTTGGGTAGTTCTAATGAACGTTTTAGCTGACAAGCTGCTAAAATACCAGGAGATAAACTAACCTGCAGTGACTGGCTCATTTTTCTATACAGTTGTCCCTCGCTATAACGCGCTTCACCTTTTGCGGCCTCGCAGTTTCGCGGATTTTTTTTAGTGCAATTTTGCATGCTATTTTTTTTTTTTTTTTTTTACAGTGCATTGTGTTCTGCGTCCTGATTGGCTAAGGGACTGTAGACCATTGTCAATCAATCTCCTCCGTGCCGTGTCTCCTGTACAGTACAGAATGCGTTCATTCTATAATACTGGACTTATTTTTCTATGAAGGTTTGAACTTTGAGAGTTTAAACAAGAGAGAAAAGTGAGAAAATGTTAACGCCTGTCTGAGAAAAGTGTATAAAGTGTGTAGTGAGGGCTTTTACAGCCTTAAAACATCTAGAATAATTGTAAAAAATAAAGCTGACTACTTCACGGATTTCGCCTATTGCGGGTTATTTTTAGAACGCAACTCCCGCGATAAACGAGGGACCACTGTACTGTCATTATGATATGCAATCAAAATTCATTTGACATCGACAAATTGAGGTTGATATTCAAGGGTCTTTATAATAATATAAAGATGGATTCTTTTCTTAAAAATGTTAAAAAGGGTTAAAAATTGAAAGCCCTGATCCAAAGCGCATGGGCAACTGTGCACCGTGACTTGACACCACCAAGTCTATAGACAGCACACATCATGCTGACTCAACCAGCTGGAGTGTTTAACTAATTGAGGACTGGGGTTTGAAGTGAAGTCAGCTTCATTATCATTTCAGCTGTGTGCATTAACATAAATACATTTCTAGATGAACTGTACAGAGAGAAAGCACATGTCATCTCTCCAGGGCCGAGGTGCAGCAACAGTCCTGGCAGCTGTATAACAACAAGAGGTAGCTGGTTAACTAGGAGAGGTAGTTAAAACAGTGACTTCAATATAACACAGTTCACTATCACACAGAACAGGACAGAAAAAAATAGTATTAGCTCTAGCCATATTGGCAAGTCAATGCCAGTGTGTTTAATGATATAGCAGAATAAGTCTTTGAGGAAAGTGCGATCACGTTTGGCAAAGTACATCTGGTGAAATCGAAGAAGCCAAATCCAGTTCCCTGATGTTCCGTTTTCTTAAATTACCTGGTCTTTTGCTTGTTGAGGATTTTTGAGAGAGGAAATATGGTGTTTCTGGTAGATACCACTCAACGCTACATCCTGTGGTGGTTGCCGAGAGAGAGAAGAGAGACAGACAGAGAGAGAGAGAGAGAGAGAGAGAGAGAGAGAGAGAGAGAGAACCTGAGATAGAAACAGAGAGTTTCAGAGAAGCTCTTCCTTGGCAACGGAAGCTCTTAAGAGGCTCATCAGTCGGCCAAGCGCCTGGAAAAGAGCCCAAACGCATTTGTTACCCTGCCACTCTTTGGCTGTAGTTGGCATGGCCACATGGGCAGGGAGAGAGAGAGAGAGAGAGAGAGAGAGAGAGAGAGAGAGAGAGAGAGAGAGAGAGAGAGAGAGAGAGAGTGTATGTGTGTGTGTGTGTGAGAGAGAGAGAGAGAGAAGGAGAGAGCATTGGGAAAACAGGGTAGTTAGTCAGGCAATAGGTTTTAAATAATGTTAAGACTCCGGGACACATGTTAAGGCTCTGACCTTCAGTGCCTGTGGTGTATGTGTGTGTGTGTGTGTGTGTGTGTGTGTGTGTGTGTGTGTGTGGTATACGTCAGGTAGCAGAGAGCTATAAATCAGAGACCACAGGAGGGCTGGTGGGGTAAGATGTAGCCACAGTCTGGCCTTGAAAGACTTATAGACACACACACACACACACACTGAGGTCAAGCAGCTCGCATGCAGAGTCTCGCCACCTGCTAGAGAAGATGGGTCACTTTGAACCAGGAGGAAGGAAGAGGGAAGTTCATTCTTTTTGACCACAGGCTTGTGATGTATACTGGTTGTATCAGGCAAAATTCATTTCCATAAATAAAGAAAAATTATGTAAGATGGGTTCAGTAATATCTTCATAAATACAGTGGGCTTTTTGAGTACTAGCCAGTGATTTTCACATGTTGTCGTAGGCAAAAGAAAGTGTTAGAGCATGAAAAAAACACAGCTACTCTTGGAGAAATATAGGAAGTCCAAATGAAATCAAGAGTTGCTCTCTAGATTGTTAATTCTTTATATAATATACACATTGAAGGGATAATTCACCTATTTTGGAAAAAAAATATATTATTTCACTTATCCCTAGCTGTCATGTAGGACAGTGGCATCGCTCCATGCCAGAGGAGCAACACAGAGACAGAAGTAGACTGCTTGAGTTTTTTTTTTTTTTTTCTTCATTAAAATTCATGAAATAAAAGTCAAACTTTAAGAATTTCGGTGGATTAAGACATCATTTTTAACAAAATGTTAGCCATGGGGGAGTCCATCTAAATAGCAGCATTTGCAGCATCCAGCCAGTTTCCAGCAGGGCTGGGCAATGTGGACAAAATCAAATATCCCCATGTTGACCAAATGCTTCAATATCAGCATTGTGGGGGTGCTCTCATCAGATATTTAAACACCACAGGATTTTTTTTTTTTTTTTTGGTATTTCTGCTTTATTTGACAGTCACAGTAGAGAGAGACAGGAAAGGCCGGGGAGAGAGAGCGGATCACAAGCAGCAAATGGCCTGAGGTGGGATTTGAAGCCATCGGATTTTTGATAAAGAATCTTTAGTCACATGGCCAAGAAGGTAGAGACAAATAACAAAGCAGCTACAACAATCTAGTAAGTCCATGTCTTTACTGTGTTGCAGCCTTTAAAACCAGGACAAGACAGCACTTATGTCAGATCACGATATGACGATATTCAAAAGCCAGTCCAGCTCTCAGTCGCAGTTAGAGGAGAAGATAGCACCACGACTGTCCTGCAGAACATCCATTTACTTCTATCTCTGTTGTTTGTTCTGGTCTGATCTGCCTGCTTTGCATTGAGCCTCACCCAACATCCCTTTTTTAACTTTGAAATAAGTCTGCATGAAAATACCATTTGCTTACCTCTTTAAAGGTACACTGTGTAAAATTGCATTAAAGTGTGGACCATTTAGATTCAGCTGACAACAAGCATTTGGTAAATCCTTACTTCAATCAACACCTTTTTTTTTGTACAAGTGTTTTTTTAATACATTCATGCACCTTGTTCCAATAGTTCTGGTTCTTGAAACATTCTCCCAGAGCAGATGAAGAAAAGTCCCTTAAATTGCACCTTTAATATTAAAAGCCCGCCCGTCAGAGCTGCAGCAGCCTTCATTAGGCCAAAAGAAAGTCCGGAAAAGTGAAGCTGCTGTTAAAAAAGTGTAGGGGAATTATGTAAGATTATGGCTTCAGGAATGTCTTATATCTTACCGGGGGCGTTTTTGGCCACAGGCCAGTAATTTGAACTGTGCCCGAGAAAGCCTGGAGAGTCCTGAAAATGTAGGTGAGCCGCGGAAGATAATGACTTCAATAACGTCTTAGATCTACACAAGCTATCCTGAGCCAGTGTAGTGTGTTTTTCACAGACACAGAGGGCTCTTTCACCTAATGTTGTCTCTCTCCCTCTCTCTCTCTCTCTCTCTCTCTGTTCAAACACACACACACACACATACACACACACAGAATGGCTTATCAGTGCAGAGGAGAGGGTAATTAGCCAGTCATTTGCCAGGTTTCTTCTTACCCAGGCCATTATGAGCGGGACAGTCAGCCTGTAATGGACGCTGAGGGATTGTTGTCTCTCTCGGCCTCTCTTATCTTCCTCTCTCTGCCTTTCCTCCTCTCCTTATCTGCCCGACTTCCCTTCTTTCCTGGCCCAGAAGGTTGAAAAGACGGAGAAGTACGAGTTGGACAGAGCTGCTGTGCAAACACGTCTAAAGGCTAGACTCTGAGACAGTAATGAGAGAGTTTTTGAAGGGTTTGAAAATGTAATCATTTCTGAGTTTTTTTGAAAAAGCAGAGAGAGAGAGAGAGAGTGAGCGAGAAAAGTTTGAAGCAGGCAAAGTTTGGCTGTAATTTACAACCAAGTCCAATTCCATAAGGAGAAGAGTCTGGTCAAGAGTCTACGATCATTTCCTATGCTCTTTTATACTCCGAAGACCCCGAGGAGGGATTTTAAGGAGAATGCAAAGAGAGAATTTTACAGGAATTATTACCACGGAGAGTTGATGGGCTTTTCCCCGAGCCTCTGTATTATGTAATGCTGGCCTTGGTTCACTTAGATATGTTACCACTGCAGCCGGGCTATTTATAGGTTGATGTGGTCGATTAAGATGTAGAAGGGGGATTGACATGGAGGCCAAAAGTTGATCAAACTCATTTTGATAAGTGGACTGGATGAGGCAAAAACTATTTCTCTGCAATGCTGGGCTTTTTCAGTGAAATATAGTGGCACAATGAGCTGCAGGGAAAGGAAGGAAGAATAAATTATACTTCCTGCCAAGCAACAAAACAGAGTTTTGTACATGCATATTCATGTGCCTTGTGTACATTTTTGAGCAGTGTAATTCCCTGCTCCCCTCATTTATGCACAGCGTATTGACTAGTTGTTGTGGCCTTACTCTTTAAAGCACAGCAGTTGCCAGCATTTTTCAAACTCAGTGTGTTGCAGGAGTTATTGCTCTGGATGCGACAGCTGTGTGGTTGCTTCTCCTGGTCAAGTCGAGTGTAGGTGTAGCACAGAGAAACCTGTCAACACAATCCTGCCCAAGGTTGTGATCTGTCTGCTGTGTGAGGATGCTGCAGAGGCGCCGGGAAGGACTTAATGAATTTATTACATGTGTTTGTGCTCCTGCTCGGCTGCTTTCCGCCAAGCCACACCGTAATATGGGGAAATCAATGATGGACATACTTTTCTCCTGAGATGAAATTAAAGAACAAATAAACCCAGCAGGTTGTTATTGAATGTGAAGATCCGAAGCTTGTGTTCATCCACCTCATCTATGTCTGTATGCTTTTTTGCAGACTCGGCAGTAGAACAATATTGTCAACAAAAGGGGATCTGAGTAGTACCATGTAGTGTTGTTTTTTGTTGTTTTTTTTTGGCTTGTACAGTACAATTGCAGAATCCTTTGTGGTGCTATACAGATCCTGTTTAGAAAGTTAAAGACAGTTTGGTCCATTTACTACAATTAACCCACATTTTACATGGCAACAAACCATTTTGCAAATTATGTGGGGGCACTAAAGGTTTCATATGTATATTCATAATTCCTACATTTTTAAAATAAGATTTTTTTTGGTTGAAACACCCACTTTATAATGTCCTGCTTCTGTGGCTTACAAAGTCGTCACCATTCATTAACCAGACGACTGATAATTAGCTTTGGAAAGCAAATCTTTCCCCAGGGACTATTTTCTTGCAGGTGGACCGTTTCATTCAACCCAATTCCAAGTCATCAAAACACAACAGTGCTGCTGCTTTTAGGAAAACTAATGTGGATGACTTTATTACCGCAGTGGAATACTGACGTGAAGAAAGTTTGAAGTCTCTGAAAGTTCATTTTCATATCGTGGTGGAATGAATGGAAACCAATGGCTGGATAAAAGGAAGGAAAATGATACTGGGGTTCTAAAATATGACTGCTTTGCAGATATTACATTGCCATTGACACCTTAAGAGAAATCCTCACAGTGATATCACTGATTGGGTGTAGCCAGATGTGCAACATGCAATGGGATCTTTTATGCTATTAAATTGCATTATGATTAAAAAATCTTTTACATACTAATGAAAATGTTCTAATGATAGCTTTGCGAGTCATTAGGAAAAAGACAGAAAATGAGTACAAAATGATGTGAGTGCCCACACTGAAAGCTGATTGGTTCCCATTTTGTAGCCCAGCAACACTGTTGGGATCTTGTCAAGGCGTGTTTTAAATCATCTGTCAGCTGTGAACCGGTGTTGGGCTCTTTGACTTGTGCATCTGTAAAACAAGGTCTGACAGACCAGCATCATTATACTCTTCCTGTAAGGAAGACTGCTACATCGCAATAAATCCATAAATGTTATCAGTGTCTGAGAGAGACAGCAGGGAAGTGATTGAAAATCTAATTGGGTATGTTTGGCTCATTCTGGAGTTAATGGTGTTAAACTCTGAGAGGAAAAAGGGGCCTTGGCCCGAGAGTTGAGGAGGGGCTTTTAACAAGACCACAGACTGGTGGCTCCCTGCCAGCTGCAACTAATACAGCCATAAGGCAATTAGCAGGAAACAGGTTAACAACTGGAGAGAGAAGGAGAGAGAGGGAGAGACAGAGAAAGGATGGATGCACAGATGGATAGACAAGAAATTTATGTTGAGAGGGAGGATGGGAAAAAAAATGAAAGGGGAAGTTCCTGAGGACAGAGAGAAAAGTGATGGAGGAAATAAGATTTGTGGCACTTGATATGAGCATTAGCTGATAATCACTTTGCAGGGAGAGAGAGAGAGACAGAGAGAGAGAGAGAGAGAGAGAGAGAGCCTGCAGATCACATGCTGTTGACTGCCTGAGTAACCGCCGTGCAATCTCCAAACCTGCATGCGTGTGTTTGTGTGTGTGTGTGAACATGCGAGCGTGTACTGATGCAATGTTGACAGGATATTTTGTTTAGCTCCTGCACAGGAAACATGTCAGATGACTTCACTGGAGATGGAAAGTGGAAAAACCAAGCCATCGCGACTTGTTTCCAGGCAGATAACATCTCAGCGAGTCGAAGGCTACGCGAATGCTCTCACATTTGTGTGCACCCGTTCAAACCACCCAGAGGACTTTGAATATGCAAAGTGGCACCAAATGTTTTCTGGCTTATCTATCTTTCAGTGCCGTAGCAGCGTGCAATTCCACTCCGCTGTTCTGCAAACACGATAAAGCCTCGCTCTAAATACAGCGAATATGAAATCAGAGGAGTATTAAAAGAAGGGATCATCCTATGTGAGGAGATTTTCTTTGTCTTGTTTTTTAGACGGCAAAGCGCTGACAAACATGCAGCCTGCACAGAAATGCAAAAGTAGTCCTTGCATCATTGAGTCAGTGGAGCTTTTCTTGTGCTGTTTCCTTCCTGTAATACCTTGTAGCTTTTTTTTATCATATCAATCTCAGCATAACAAAAGGTCAAAGCCGCTGTATTTTGCTCCGCTACGTTTGACCTTACGATGCAACTAAGAGTTAGTCGTTTTATCTTTTCTTGAAGCAAATGTCAATATCTTAAAACCAGTTGAGAATGAGGCGCATCAGTCCAAGAAAAGGAAGCAAGCTCATTTGCATCAGAAACAAGAGAAATTATCTCACTGCACTGCACTGATTCTTTCACCTGTGTGAGGAAAAGTAAGCTTTAACAACTCCGTAAAAGCTTTATAAGATGGACTTTTTTGCAGTGTGTTTGTATATGCACACAGTAGAAGTGTGTGTGTGGGCGCCAACCTGCTGTAAAGTGTGTGTGTGTGTGTGGTCACGTTTTCTTGTGTGTGTGTGAGCATATGTGAGCTTGCATGTGGGTGTCTGTTTTTGCTCGTGCGTTCGTCTGTATGTGTGTTTGTGTGTTTGTGTCGACGCCGCCGCTATCCCTGCAGGGACGCAAGGGAACAAAAGAAAAAGAAGTGCTTGTTCCTCCTGCGCCTCTCCCATGTTTGAAACGCAGGCGCGAGTGACTGACTGGATCTGCCGTGTTTCTCCCACTCAGGAGGAACGATGAGGTGACCCACATCAAGATCCAGAACTCGGGGGATTACTACGACCTGTACGGAGGCGAGAAGTTTGCCACGCTGGCCGAGCTGGTGCAGTATTACACCGAGCAACACGATCTGCTGCGTGAGAGGAATGGCCATGTCATCGAGCTCAAGTACCCACTCAACTGCAAGGACCCCACCTCTGAGAGGTTCAGACCAGCGTCACATATGCAGATACACTACACATCTACACACAGGCCCGAAAGGACTATATAGATGGACACATGCACATATACAAAAATATACACTAGGGTTAGGCTCATATGTTACACTCCTATTAAAAACCACTGAACAGTCAGTTGTCCACCACTGACATAATGCACATTTCTCCTCAATAGACAGTGAGTACATTTCTACTGTTAGCTTTATTTTTATACAGATTCAGCGGTGTCAGTCTCTAAAAGCTGCAGTGAAACCTGCCTCACGCTGCCTTAACCTTTCAAAACCTGTGCGACTACAAAAATAGCATATATTTGAAATTAAATTAGCTCCTAACCCGCCTAAAACCAAAACACAGAATTCTTATAATTTCATGGATTTTTTTTTTTAGTGGGGCCAAATTATAATACTGAAGATCAGCACAAAATAATCAGCCTCAGTCCAAAGTGTTGGGAAAAAGGATCATTCTTTAGAGAACACTATTGGTCAAACCCACACATGAAGTTGCACAGGTACTCACGTACATTCATCAACACACCCACACACACACACATGCACCCTCCAGCCCACCCCCAGACTCACCCGCACTTCAAATTCAAACACTCTTCACTCCTGCCTGCATGCATAAACAGTGGCGTACTCCCAAATGCATCTTCAAACAAGCGTGGTGGGTGGTGCTGCTCTTTTTGTTTGTGCACATATACTAACATCCTTCCAGACAGTATACACAGGTTGGACATAGCCATACACTCGAGCAAACACCTACACACCCTCTCGGAACAGGGAGAATAGGGCTGCTGGTGTGTGATGCCAAGACAGCAGGCACACAAACACACATGAAGTGGGATGCATTGGAAGGCAGTTATTAAAACACCCACAGGCTCGCGCTGCTTTCATCCATTGTTAAAAAATCAGCACGTTTCAGCTGTATCAGAGTGGCAGCGTCTCATGCCGAGCTGGGCGTGCACACTCTCTCTCTCACTCTCTCTGTGCACGTCTGCACGTTGCGATGTGAGCACCTCAGTGCACATGTAGGCCCAAGAACGACTTGCGATCTATGGTTTTGGTTCATGTGGTTTTTCCATGCAGCGCAGGTCTCTTGTCAGAGCCGCTTGCACGTATTTGCCCACCACACAGAAATAAAAACCACGCAGACGTGTAGGTTGTTCATGTTAACAACAGCCGGCGCAGAGTGCAGCAACTCGACTGACACCTTTCCTCCTGAGTAGGAGTCTCAGCTCACTGTATAAATATATACATTAAACACCAAACACCAAAGCTTCCATATGCAACTTTTCACCTTGACACAGGAAACGTATACTTAGTCCCACCCTCGCCCCATCCTCAGCTGGGCGAGTTCACGCCCCAACATTTGTCATTCGTTTTGATGAGCTGTCATGGAGCCTGGGGCTGAGGAAAGCACCATCCAGGCGTTTAAGAAGCAGATGTTGAATGCAGCCGGTCTGTAAAAGCAAAAAAAAAAAAACAAGAAAAAAAAACGTAAAAAAGTGCTGATGTTCCAAGTGTGTTTGAGAGTTTCGCTGTTTTTTGTTGCCTTTGTTTTCTTTATTGCCACAAGCCACCGGCTCTGTGGCCACGAGCCCCACTTTAAAGTGAGAAAATAGCATAATGCATTTTATTGTTAGTGGAAATAGCACTAGTACTAGCAATTACTATATAATAAAATGTTGGTTATTACTAAGCAATATCTTACTAAACTGAGAAAACAGTTAAGTCTTAGTGAAACATACTGTCTCTATTTTCTCTATTAGCCCCTAAAGCAGAATTGAACTTGAACGATTTGAACGATGAAATATCCTCATTATTTGCTCTTTGCTAACCTGGGCTGCTAATCCACCATACTGTATTTCTGACTCTCCATTCACTTTGTAGCAAAAAGCTCACAAAGTAACACTTTTAGCACATAAACCAACAGAAACAAAACTTTTGCCAATATATTAAAAAAAAAAAGTCCCATTTTCCCTGTGTCATTACAGTTATTTGTGAAACTACTCTCAGGTTGTTTCTTCCTGGTGCAAGGTGACCATGTGGAAGGTTCCAGCAGTTGCTACCTGCCGGATCTACATTCCAATTCAAATAGAAAAATAACAAGAAAAGAGCGGTTTAATTTCCTCAAAAACGGATACTGGGACTTGTGTTTTTTGTTGTTGTTGTTGTTTAAATACACATAATTTGCTTTGTTCGTAATGGTTTATGTGCTAAAATTGTTATTTTGGGAGCTATTTATATTTGCTATGGGATTAAATGAAGATATAGAGATGGAGTATTGTGGATTAGTAGCCCAGAGCACAGATCACCTAATGAGGACACCTCCCCACTATGTGGATTCATTAAACACCCTGATAACTCTACAGCTCAACACTTTACCAAAGTTCAGTTTTGTTTTAACATCTATGAACATGAATTCACAGCTTTTCATTTGCCCTCTTTAAGGATTTGCCCCTAATCACATCTCATTATCTTCCACATAATTTGTTCTAGTTCTACACACTCAGTAAATCAGGTTTTAAGCCAGTCAGTTTTTGGATTTATGTGCTGAATTGTCATATCCCGTCCTGCTCTCTGACTGCAGGTGGTACCACGGGCATCTCTCTGGGCGTGACGCAGAGAAGCTCCTCACAGAGAAGGGCAAGACCGGCAGCTTCCTGGTTCGGGAGAGCCAGAGCAAACCGGGCGACTTCGTCCTGTCGGTTCTCACCAACGAAGAGAAACATGAGAACGTGGACCGCAAGACCAAGGTCACCCACGTCATGATACGCTACCAGGTGAGGCCACCTCAGCTCACGCCATTCAAAAATAAACACACACTCAGGCTGATTGTAACGGCCATCTCTCTGTCCATGGTGCTGAACCATGTGGAGGACAAGCTGTAGATCAGAGGTGTCAGGGCCGCATCCATTCAGATGAGACCTCATGGGGGCTGGATTGTTTCCTGCTAACATCAGGACTCAAGTCGGATATTTTTATAATGATACTTTAGGCTACAATCAATTTGTGTCCTACCAGTCATTGAGAAGCTGGATGTTGGCACATGAAAATTACACAAAGCAGAGGAGGGAAATGCAGAAAATATATAGCATACAGGCTTGCCATTTACCTGCCAGAAGAAAATAACGGCTCTTTCCATCTTTCATGAAAAATTCTACACACCATGTCTAGCCTTGACTTTTTTGAAACTAGCCTGGTGGTTTTTCTTCTACTTCAGCCGATTCTGCTCCCAGCCGATGGGTAGTTTAATTCATTTAACATAACTTTTCATTAATCATTAATTTATCAATTAATCATAGAACCCTTAATCATAGAAACCTTATTTTACCCTCTTCTTACACACAGTTAATAATAATTGGATACAAATGATGGATGATTTCAAAAATGTGTTGCATGAAATCTCAAAATGTAAGGAATAAGCAAAGGCAGTTAAATAAAATAAACTGCTTGTGGTATGTACAGCCACCCCGACTTGACGCTTTTAGTGACTTAGGAAAGATGCGGTGATGAAATCCATACAGAGTTAATCATATCTTTTTTAGCAAGTCACAATATATATTTTGTAGTTTTTGAACACCACCAATCCAAACCGTTAACTGGAGCTGGAAGTGCAGTCAGTTGAAAGGAGGTGCCTGACCCTGCTTGTCTCCAGCAGGATGGTAAGTACGACGTGGGCGGAGGTGAGCGCTTCGACACGCTGGCCGACCTGGTGGAGCACTACAAGAAGAATCCCATGGTGGAGAAGAGCGGCATCGTCGTGCAGCTCAAACAGGTGGGGAATCTGATGAAACCTCTAAAGAATTTTTTACTGCTTATGTGTTGAAGACCACAGGTGGTGTCCCTCTGAGGATGCCACTGTCCAAAAGTGAAGCAACGTTGGCAATGTTATTTTGGGTGGCCTGATTCTGGAGGTTAAAATCCCTTTCAGTTTCTCAAATGCGATGCTGCATGACATTTCATTAGAGCATTTCCAATAGTTGGATGGGCATGAAACTCATTAGAAGAAACAATGAACAGCTACATTGAAGTAATTCCACATCATTGAAAAAAACAAAAAAACACTGTGTACATAAAACATTAGGAGATAAGTCAACTACAGTTCCCACAGTGCATTGCCGCAAGCCAGTTGCTGAACTTCAAATTGTGTTGCTTTGCTGGTGATGTTGAGCTGCGTAACTTTGACTCAACTTCCCACGACCATCTTCAGTCATTTCAGTAAATATGGCGCCGTAATGTGTTCCACATGGCAAGCACCAATCTGGGATACAATGCAATATGAAATTGAGCATATCTGAATATATTTTGCAGCTTTAGCTGGCTTCATCACCGTAGTAATGGCTGGTGAGGCTCATGGGCACTGTTGTACTTGACATACCGAACATTAGATGTACCGAACCAACGGAAAAATGTTATTTCTCAGAAAGTATATTGTTAATTCATCCAGGAGACTCCCCTGAGTAATATTTCAAATTTCATTAAAAGTAGATTCCAAAAGGGGAAGAACAATAGGGAATATACCTCCAGAACCTGCAGCTCTGCCCAGTTTTGTAACTCTATCATGTATTCAATCCAAAACCAAAAAATATGATTATTGGTGTATCACTGCTACACAGATTTTGATCATGCTTTTTCCTCCTCTGAATGTTTTAAACTCTCTTCCCCATTTTGACACTGGCAGCCCTTTAATGCCACAAGGATAAATGCAGCCAACATTGAGAACAGGGTACGAGAGCTCAACAAGGTAGCAGACAACTCCGAGAAGCCCAAACAAGGATTCTGGGAAGAATTTGAGGTATGTTGCTTCAAAAATGTCACCACTAGTATGAATTACTCCAGTTATAAGTTATATAAGGGTGGTAGATGTTGCTATTGTTATAATTCATTGGGTGGATTTCTTTTTATCCCAGGCATCACAGTAAAATGGCTTAGCACTTGTATACCCCATATATTCTGTTCTTTTTGTCAGATCAGACCCATTTTCTGGTTACCACTTCTTTAGATAGCCAGCTCTGGGGCCCCTGTCATTATTGGGATGGTAATAATGTATTTGAATAAATTTCTTGGATATACAGTAAAGAGATATAGGCTTTTTAGCTCAATGTGGAATAAAGATTCTTGCATCTTTTTCTATGGTTTTGTATGAGGGATCAAAACATTACACATAGAATAGAGTCTTTTATATTGTGCCAGCAGGCTACAGAATGTGGGTCATTTGCAAATCACTTTAAATAATATTTGCTAACATTATTATTAGCCTATCATGAGTGAAAATGGGGTTTTATCCATGGCGGGCAGCACAATAGATGATAAAAGAAATAGTCACATAAAAGAATTAATAGAAATAGCATATGTCATAAATTCAGAATGAATGTATGTGACAAGATTGCATGAGGAACATCTTGGGACATGGATGCATTTTAAGGAAATCCCACACCTAAGGAACATTTAATACCAAAGATAAGTCTCTGGTCTGAATACTGACGCATGCAGTTTTGGTATTAAATCCTCGCTACATGGACATGGCTCATCTCCTAAATCCTTGAAGACTGGACTCAATGTCAAACCTGCTGAGACAGTTAGGTCGGTGTTTTCCCTGTTACTGAATAGCCAGGCCGGGTCACACAAGCGAGTGGGAGCTCCCACCTCACCTAAAAGTATTTCATTAGTATTGAGTTTTAGTGACTCATGGTTCAATTGCTGTTTCAGAGGCTTTTCATCAGTATTGGTTTCAACGCAGGGTTTTTGTGACACATGGTCCAAACGCTGCCAGAGGCCTTGGCACCGAGCCAATAAAAACACTCTGGGTTACATTGGTGGAGAGTTGCAAAGGAGAGGTGCCAGTTTGCTGGGCAAAGTTAACTAAACTGAAAACTGCTGTAGTTTGCACTAAGAGCCCTTGAAGTAGGCAGTAGATGTCATGGTGACCCCTGCTGTAGCTGAGGCCCATTACACTCCACATACACAGAGCATCAAACTGCACACAACTGCACTTGATGGCTATGAGGGGAACAAGACTGGTGAAAAGGAGTTACCTGAGTGAGTTCTCAGAATCAAAAATGGCATCACAGTGGATATTGTCTTGTCTGATGGTGTTTTTCTTATTTTTTCTATATGCTACCTCCTCTTCCCTCTACTTTTTCTATCCTCCTCCATCAGGTTCTCCAGCAGCAGGAGTGTAAGCTGCTGTATCCCAGGAAAGAAGGCCAAAGGCCAGAGAACAAGAGTAAAAACAGATACAAGAATATCCTCCCATGTGAGTCACGCAACAACCTGCCGCTTCCTGTCTCTCCAACTTCCTGTGGAAAGAATGACACAAAGAGAGGAACGGAGCACAGCACAGCATATAGATATTGCTCCGATAGCTCACATCTAGTCAAAGCATTAATACGTCTCAAAAGAAAAAAATCAAATCTTGTCTTTTTTTTAGTCATTTTGTTGCATATTGATGAAACTTTGCCTTTCTGTGCGTTTGTGTGTGTGTGTGTGTGTGTGTGTGTGCGTGCGTGTTTAGTTGACACTACTCGAGTCGAAATCAGGGAAGCAGACCCAGACGTTCCTGGCTCTGACTACATCAATGCTAACTACATCAGAGTGAGTTCAGCCCAGCATTATACACGGGTACTTATCTACAACTGTCCATTCTACAAAAATTCACATAATACACAACATTTCAGCAAACGCTCAAAATAGCTGCGATGTGGAGGTGTCTTCAGAATTTATAAAAAAATGTAATGAATTTTGAAAGACCCTTGTGAAGTGTTTCATTCCAAAATAGCTGGAAAAACAGCTACTGGAAATTCCCTAGAAGATATTTTTTAAAAATTGTCCTTAAAACTGTCACAACATCTGTGAGCAGAGGTCTTAAGATGACTCCTACCTTTCACCCCCCAACAGTAATTTGTAGGAGAAGTTGTTGAATTGTGGACATTTGCAGCCCGGAATCAGGCTACTATTTCCTTCATCTTTGACTAACTCCATTGTAGCCTAATTTTGCTTTATCCTAATATAAATGGAAGACAAAATACCCTCCATTAGCAGATGCAACTTTGACCTCACTATCAGTCCAGCAAATTCAATGTGACCCTCTGTGCTCTCCAGAGTATGCACGATGAGGGGCGCCATGTAGGGGAAGGGAAAGTCTTCATTGCCACCCAGGGGTGCCTACAGAACACAGTCATTGACTTCTGGAAGATGGTGTATCAGGAGAACACGCATGTCATCGTCATGACCACCAAGGAGGTGGAGCGAGGACGGGTAAGCTGTCAGCATCAACTAGAAACATCCAGAGCTTGTTCCTCAGCTATGCCTCTGTGATACTATTACCACTTACATAAACGTTTCCAGGTGTGCATTATTTACCCAAAACAAATCCTGTCGCTCATCCCTAGTACTTAGACTTAGATGGTGTCTCAGGAAGGAATACACCCCTTTGCTCTCCATACAATTGGTTGCTACCGTGGTATAGTTGAAACCTTTGAATTGGAGCTCATTCTTCTGCAAAACTCACTGTAAATTGCTCTGCATGAGAGCGTCGGCTTAGAAAGTGCTTTCAGCAAACACATTTGTCACAGAGTGCTTCACCACGCGACGAAGAACGAGAATAGCTGAAAAAACAAGAGAGGACTATACGGCCCAGAGGCGAGAGCTCTTTTGTGTGTCTTATTAAGTAATATTAAGTCTTAGAAATGTTGTTTTTCTTCAAACAAGGTAAAAAATCTGCCAGCGGGATGAGATAGTCCCGCTTGTTTCCATGGCTAATCAACTCGTTTCCAGAATTTTCTTGAATCGAGTGAAAAATTCCTGAAATAAGTGAAACTGTTGGAATCAAGTGCAACAGATTTTTTTTCACCTTGCTTGAAGAAAAGCCAGATTTTTAACATTGAATATAAGAGTAAATTGACTTGTTAAGGCAGAGAATTTTTGCAGTGGTTCTCAACCTTGTGGCACCCCTCAGGGGGTCACAAGACAATTTCAGGGGGTAGTGAGTTGATTTATGGGATGATAAAAAAAAAAAAAATCTCTGCTGCACAAATTTATTTACAGTATTACTATGTATGTTTTTTCCAGTTTTGTTCTTTTTCTCACGAAATACTGAATAGTTTTCAGCCTCAAGGCCCCCTCTGTTACTTAAATGAAACAACCTGAAAAAAGAAAATCATTCCTTGGTCAAGCTCTTGACCACTCCACACATTTGCAGCTTGTGATGGGGTCGTGAGGCTGCAAGGTTGAAAAACACGGTGGAAAAGGAATGTAGCAGGCATAAATGTGTATGAAAGTGCCTTTAAGCGGAGGGTGACCCAGTCTAGTGCCTTTAGCTGAGGACAGTTTGTGAAACTATGAGAGCACAACAGGAACAACAGCACTAGGGATGGATTTATCATTTAACTGAAAAATTTGAACAGTTACCGAACTTTTATTAAAATCGGATATCCATCAGTCAGTCTGACCCAATCACCAGTCTCAGTTTGTTAAAGCTGATATCAAAAATGCTTGTGTCTGCCTTAAAGAGCTGCCAAATCTCATCAAAAAATGCATTGATGTTTCAGTGGAGAGTTTTAGTGTTCCTTGATGTTCTCCATGCTGTTTCCGAGGCTTTGCTGCTCTGACTCTTGATCAGTTTTTAGCACTGGAACAGCAAAAATCCACTTCACTATAACCCTAAACACCATGTCAGCTGCTTCGTGCCTGACTTTAAACCTCATAACAAGAATTTCAGGATGCGAGCGTGTTTAACAGAGTGAGAGGTGGACATTCCCAGGAGGGATGGCGGCGGGAGTGACGGCTGACAAGGATAGTATGACAGTTAAGCTGATTGGAAAGCTGCTTGAGATGAGCTGGTTCTTTAGATTGTCTAATACCCATCACCCTCCCTGCCCTCTCCTCCTATCTCTCTCTCCCTGCCCTCCTTCTCCGACTCAGAACAAGTGTGTCCGCTACTGGCCGGACCTCAATGCCACCAAGGAGTTCGGGAAGGTTCTGGTGAGGAATGTGGACGAGCGGCCGGCGCAGGACTACATCCTGAGGGAGCTGGAGGTTACCCGTCTGGACCGGGTAAGGAAAGCCGTGCTCTCAATCAGTGCTGACCTAGTGACCTGGGGTCAGATTATCTAAGCCCCCACACTCACACACACACAAAGACACAATCCTGGAACATGTGATTGTGCTTGTTGAAGGGAACAGCATAGATCTCAATGAAGGGAAGTGGAGTTCACCAGAAATCAAAAGTACTACACATCCTGTTTTTCTTGCCATGGGGCCTTCAGTGGAAACCCATTAAATGAGACATTTTTTTCCTTTTACACTTGGATATAGTCACTAGCAAATGAAAGTAACAACAAAAGCTTTCTCATTTCTGGCAGTGTATTAAAAATGGAAACACAGCGAAAATGGAAACACAGCGAGCTACTAGCGAGTCGCTAGTAGCTTTTGCTTTTAAGATGAGCTTCATTTCATGCCAGAGGTGTGTGTTGATGTGACATCTACTGCATGGTCATGGACATGGTGCATTATTTATTCCACTTGGTGACTGTCGGTATCATAAGCCTGACTTCAAAGGTGGAGCTGAGCAGGCAATCAGTTTTCTAAGCCTGTCAGTCATAACTCATCACCGTTCTCTTCAAAGAGCGCCCCCAAGTGATGGCTCTAGTGAACACCCACTGCAATAACCTTTGTGTAAAGGTGGATTAATCCCCAAAGACATGTAGGAGAATCAGCCTTGTTACTTATTTCCTTAATACATCACACTCACTCAAAAGGTGATTGTCATTCTGTAAGAGAATGGCCAAAGGGAACATTAGGCTTCTCACTGGGTTTATGCACATTCATGGCTATACAAAGTAAAGAGGATGATGGATTTTGTTAAATGTAAAGGGCTCTGACTAAAGCAGACAAATGGCTCTTAAAAGGCACTTGTTCATTGAAATGAGAAAATGTTAGTTTAACATTTAGTTCCGTAGTCGCACTCTTTTGCTTTCATGAACAGAAATGCGTTCCATGCAGGGTAGGCTAGGGTAAAATAAGATTTCTTCTTTGCTCACAGATACATCCAAATAAGGTCTACATAAAACCAACATGTTACAGCAGAAACCCTTAAACTGGGCTACATGACAAAGAGGAAATGGATCTTAAAGACCTTCATTCAAAACAGCAACATTAGACTTTCATCAATCACAAAATCTGACATGTCACAGATCAGTGTTTTTCCATGCTGCACAGCCATGTCACATACATGTGTGTCTGCTGCATGCAGAGCTTATATTAACCCAAGATGCTGTTGTTGTAGGGCTGCAGCATTAATTCAGATAGAAGCTATCCAAATGTCTTGTGCATCATTTTACACACATTTCCCTGTAATTCAGTAGGACATGTTTGGTATCTTTGGAAACTTTGTGTCCACTAGATGTCCACTAGAATTTAAAATAAAATTCTGTGGGTTTGAACAAAGCTCAGCCATGCAGCAATGACAAACTCACCGATGGGACCGGCATGGTTGAATAGGTTAAGGGAAATTTTTTAGTTTGTGCCAGTCATCTAGGTTGCAGTGCTGCTTTCCATTTTTCCTGGCTTGTCTGCATACATTCAGCTTAGTTGGAGTTATCAGGGCACATTTTCTTCCTTTCACAAGAGGCCATTTGCAGTCCTTCTCACACTGTATGCAAAACAACTTTCACGGAGATGAACAACTTCCAGAGGTCAAAGTTTCTGTTTTCCCCTCATTTCATTGTGCCTGAGTGGAAAGTTGTCATATGAATTCTGCATTAGTTTACACCCTGCTTACTGTCAATCACCTGACACCCACAAGACGAATGGAAGTCCCTGCCAGGAAATAATCCATGCACAGTACAAACATTGTCATATTTATGTCTTTGTGTTTAGCTCCAGGACAGCAATTATTTCTAAACTGGGTTTGACCCTATAGTTTATATTTTAACAACAACAGGAAAAAAATAAATAGAAAAAATGAGGTACACAATGGATTGCAAAATGAGTCGGGGAAAACTAGTCATAGACAGTAGTAAACAAGATTTAAATCTAAATGACACCCCCCTTTATACCTGTGGCAAATAGAGCCGCACACTACAAAACAACACCATACATCTATGAAAAATCATACAACATAAATATAAGCAATAACAAAGTGTAAAAGGGAATCAGTCAGGGCTGCCCATTCACTCCACATGCTTTGTGCTCTATGTTACCTGCAGAGGGAGCATGTGAGGTACATCTGGCACTACCAGTACCTGAGCTGGCCGGACCACGGTGTGCCCAACGAGCCTGGAGGCGTGCTCAGCTTCCTGGAGCAGGTCAACCGCACCCAGAGCGCCATTCCAGACACTGGGCCCATAGTCGTCCACTGCAGGTACAAGCGGGGAAAAGGGGCAGTATTTAATGTTGGGTAGAGGCTGGAGAAGTGGGCTTGTGATCTCTACTTGAAATCAGTGGCTGTACTGGGAAGCCCATAAGAATGAGTGTGTTGAACTGTTAAAAATGAGCAAAAAATCTGATAGGAGGCTGTTCTTATTGTATATTATAATGGAATATACAGCACAAGTTTGCACCAAAGGCCCATTTAAATGGCCCGCACAATTTGACATATCACACGTTGATGTCACTGTATTATTGGTGGGTCAAATATGATCAGTCAGAGAAAATGAGAAAAACCGATTCCACACATTTATAAAGTGAGAATGGGCTCCTGTTAATTTAAACACACCTTGTTTATGTACACACATACAGAGTTTCCTTTGCTGTGTCACCTTTCCCCATTATCTGCCAGAGAACTATACCCAAACATGCTATTATTTTGAAAACTGGTATTTTCTGTCTCCTGCAAGAGGCTAAAAGATAGGTCTTTCGCTGGAGGGCATAAACAATATCACAAATTCTTCTCTAAGCTTCCCTGTCTGCAAATGCAGTCTTGTTCAAGGTCTGTGTGCGTCTTATTTCACATCTCCGGAATGACCACAGGGCTCATAGTCCGCAGAGTTCTGGGTATTGACAGACGACGAAGTGTCTGAGGCGAGGACATCTCAGTAAACAATGAGGCTTTTTCTGATGGAGGCAAACATCAAGAAAAAGAATTGGCATGGTGCTCAGCCTCCTACTCAAGGCAAGGCAGTGTACAAATGAGAATAAAGTTAGAGTGGGCATTACGTCATGCACACAGGTAGACAGACAGTGTCCTGCTCTTCACGTGTGCACAGACATGTGAAGACACAAGGCAGCTAGGTATTACAAACTCAAGCGTGTTCAGCTTGAGTTTTATGTGTATATTACATTGGCTTTAGCCTGACTTGAACCCAGGAAGTAAACAGTGTCGCCGTGATCCTTCATAATAAAAACAGCACAAACAGTTTTGGCTTTGAATGATGCAACTGATAGGTGATCTGTTATTACTAAATCACTGGCTCCTTGTCTTCTTCCAGACCAACAATGCAGCCCATGCTGTATTGGGTAATGAGAGGTGTGTCATAATCGCTTTGTTGACAGTCACAATTCAGAAATTTGAGCCACAAGTACGGGACATAATAACCTTGATTTTGCTGAGTTTGCTTCTTACTAATTCTGAAGTTTATGTTCTGACTGATGGATCCCACCAATGTTCAGTACAGTATGTGTCAACTTATTATGCAACACAGTATTTTTAGATGTCTCGCAGTAATGATGCAAGCATGGAAATTCTCTCGACCGGGAGATACTGTATAGTACCTGCATTTGTTTTGACACACACTTTGATGAGATGATGAAATCCTAACAGCTAGCATTTGCTGTTTGTCTATTATGCAATGACCAAACTCGAACAGAACATACATATACTAGTGTGTTAGTTGAAAAGAAAAACACATTGTTGTTACAGAAAAACTAGACTGTCTGCGAATACATTTAAAAACTTCAGATTAAAGTCCTACAGTCTATTTGGAGATGTGCTCAGCATTCTCCTCGATCACAAACACTGCCCTGTCATCTATATATTTGATTAAAAAATCAATTTCAGACTTTGAGAAACTTTGTGCAGCATCTTGCCAACTCTTGAAAGCATTGCTTTGGAGGCACGCTGCTTTCTGTTAGTGTGGGAATGAGAGCGGACCAATGCAACCAGTACGGAGTGAACAAGCTGATCATTCCATAATGCTGTTGCCTGTGAACACCTTTTGATGCCAGCCACTGCAGAGGATATTTTGAAGCACGTAATGGTGCATCCTCTTTCGTGACCATCATCTGTTTCCTAAATGAGGCTGGCTTCTTTTTCAACCAAGGGAGGAGGGTTTTGTCCAGAAAATCACAGTACCCTTGCAAGTTCATTTTGACACCATCACCAACCTAAAATGGGCCCATCATTCCTTCTTTTATGATTCCTGCCCGTATCATGAAAGATTAGTCAAAAAGAGGCCCACTTGTATCCAACTATGTGCCCGACCATCAGCTCCATCCAAGGAAGCTCTCATCTCACCAGGCCAAATACTTTGTTAAGGTCAGGTTTCCAGGCACTTTTTAACTAAGGCCCGGCACTGTGTGTTTGTTTAGTGGTGGTTTACGTGCAGCTTTTAGCCATTTCCAGTGCCTCACAGTATGCTACACTGAGTGGAGCGTGACCATGTGAAACACAAAATTAAAGCACTGTTAATGAATATCAACTGGTTTTAATTAGAAGCATAATAACGGCGGTTAAGTACTGTTAAGGTGTATTCACTGAGAACAGGAAAACAGGAGCAATAAGCTGTTATGTAATATCTTGGCAAACGCTGTGGACTACCAATGTAATTTTGGGGTTATTGGAAAACAGTTGAGACTAATTCCATTTCCTCAGAGAGATCTAACATCCTTTTATGTGACTGAAGAAGGAATCCAAGTCAGGATTCTGGCCTTGGGCCAGTATTTGATTACTGTATCAGTTCCAGGGCATCCCTATACTGCTGTTGGCAGATGAAAACCTTGAAAGTCATAACCGTTTATTTGGAGAGCTCATGCTTTAGCTACAACTGAATGATTACATGGTCATCTATGGGTTGAATTCTGTGACCTTTTAGGCTTATGAAACCCTTTTATAACTTATTGGATTAACTCAAAATGTCAAAGTCAAGGCTGCTTTTCATAGCTCCTGAAAAGCTACAAGGATTTCACACAACATGCATGCTTAATTTCCTTAATGGTATAATGGCATATGGATTGACTTTTCCCCCTTTTTGTTCTTACAGTGCAGGCATCGGGAGGACAGGCACCATTATCGTCATTGACATCCTCATTGACATCATCAACCGCCAAGGTAGGAGACTCAGATGTGGAACTAGATCACTGGGCCACACAAAAGCCCGTGTTTTCGTGTGCTGCTGTGATCAGGATTGTATAATGACAAACAAACTTCCTTGTATCCTTGTATCCTTAACCCCCTGCCCTTTGACCTGTGTGTGTGAGACAAAAAAGACGGATGCCAGTGTGTGAACATTGACTCACTTAATATCATTATCCGCGAGTTCCTTATTTTTTTTTTTTAGTTTGTTTCCATCTTTGATGCTTAGCAAGTCTGCCATTTGACCCTGTGTGTGTGTGTGTGTGTGTGTGTGTGTGTGTGTGTTTCTTTCTGTCTTTCCCAGGATTAGACTGTGACATCGACATCCCTAAGACCATCCAGGGGGTACGAGAGCAGAGGTCGGGCATGGTGCAGACAGAAGCCCAGTATAAGTTCATCTACATGGCTGTCCAGCAGTACATTGACACAGCACAGAAGAGACTAGAGGAGGAGCAGGTACAGTGTTATGCTTCCATATTAGTCAGAATTTCAGTGTCTTCGGTGAATTTTAGTGTCTTAGTAATGTGTTTGATCACCACGAGCCACCAGAAAAGCTTCAGTACTCATAGATTCTCTCTGGGACTCTACCAAAGGGATGGAGCATCACTCTTCCAAAAGATACTGTACATAGAGAGGAATATTACAGTGGGGCTGCAGTACATGAAGCCCTCATTACAAAGACAAATGCAGATTTGAGAGTTGAGTGGCACTGGTCTACAGAGATGTATAAAGTGATGTGGTCAGATCGCCATATTCTGGACAAGTGGACGAATCCACCAAGAGAACCTTTATCCTATGATGCAACATTTCTATCCATTTGGGAGTGGTCTCTTCCAGGATGACAAAGGCCCCATCCACAGGGCAGGACGGCTCACTGAATGGTTTGACGAGGATGAAAATGATGAAAATGATCTGCTGTGGCCTTCACACTCACCGTATTTCAGCCCAGTTGAACACCAATGGGGGATTTTGGATTGACATCTCTCTCCACCATCATCATTAAAACACCAAATAAGAAAATATCTTTTGGAAGAATGATGCTCCATCCCTCCCATAGTGTTCCAGAAAGTTAGCAAGTCTATGCCAAGGAGCACTGAAGCTGTTCTGGTGGCTTGTGGTGGCCCAAAACCTTACTAAGACTGTGTGTCGGTTGGCTGGTAAAGCTGTCAGCACACAGTCTAAAAGCCAATGGCAGCTAGAGCAGAAAAGCATAAGCAATGTACCAAACACCCTGGATATAACTACCCTATTAAGTCAGCAAAAGGTTACTTCACTGCCAACTGAAGCTCCATTACTTCCAGTTGGATCTTAAGTATATTAATTCCTGGTCTTAGACACTATTCATCTCTTTGTCTAAGCTTTACAGAAGGTCTTGTCCTATGCTTACTTTACAGAGGAATAAGACCAAAGAGAGGGAGTACTCCAATATCAAATATCCCCAGATGACCAACTCTAGGTCCAAACCCAACATGGCCTCCTCGCGCTCTTCCTCTGTGTAAGTACACACTCTCTGGACAGTAACACTCACCTTGTTGGTCAAATGGTCATTTACAGGGTTAGTGAATATATTTTCAGAGATGCCGAGCAGAAAATGTATGTGGCTTGACTTTCAAACACCGTGGACATGGGGAGAGACAGAATTAAAAATGCATTTGGATATAAAATCATCAATATTTTATCAGTTATTCAGTGGATGATTGTGTCTTTCTCTGTGTGTTGATACAGGATGACAAACGACGATTCATCCAGTGTGTATGAGAATATAAACATTAAAAGCCCAACAGCGTCTTTTAGCAGTAACACCAGGAGGTAAAGCCGCCGCTGTGGACCTCTGCATCTCTCTGTCTGCCTCTCTGTGAGTCCTGCAGTCACTTCACATGATATACTGTAACTCGCATTTCCAGAGCCCATACGTTAACCCACTTCTGCTTTGGTATTTGTCCAGAGCAAAATTATGCAAACCCGCATTACAGTATAGTTGGTATTGTGAAAAAGAAACAAGGGTGTTGTTGGCTTTCCATATCGGATCTCATTAGGCTCCAAAGTAAATTTAGTTTTTGTTGGTGGAAAAGAGCTATTAACCAGGTCATTCTGGCATACATGGCCTATTTGGATGTGTCAAACACTGTAGAAATTGCCCCCAAGCACATAGTGAAAGCTCTAGAAATTATAATGAACCATAATTCTCTCTCGTACTAATTAATGTTGATAAAATCCAACTCCAAAGGGAACCCAGTGCCCCTATCTCTCCCCCCTAGAAAGTAAAATGAGTTAGAGTTTTGGTATTGGGTCAGATGCGCAAGTCAGAGATGTGCAGTATTTTAATTAAACATGTTTGAAATATGTATTTAATTTAGTATATTTTATTATTTGGATTGTGCTGGAGCTGAAAAAATTTAATCTAGTTATTATTCAGATACTTGCAGAAGCAGTTTTTTGGGTGTCAGAATACTCACATTACAGAATTATAGAATGCATGTGATTTCTATAAAATGAAACAGACCATACACTTTAATTTGTGTCGCTGACAAGCTTGTGTGTGTCATGACCTGTCCTGATGTGGTATTTCAGTTTGGATGTCATTCTTTTTTTTATTTTTGGTTGGATTTCTTTCTTTCTTTATTTATTCATTTTAAATTTATATGTATTTTGTTGTCAGAGCATTGTTATCTTGATATGGACTTTCTCACAGCGGCCATTTTGACATGAATAGCAGGGTAAACACAGGTGTTACTGATGACATGAATCAAGGTTCTGCTCCATGCAGGTGTACCAGAGCCGGGAGCTGCTGCTGTTCATGCTGCTTCACTGGAAACACTGTTGAATTAATGTCACCAGTAAGCCCTGTGTTTACCCTGCTATTCATGTCAAAATGGCTGCTGTGAAAAAGGTCTGCGGCTACATGTCAGTTTTGAGTTGGAACTGTCACGCCAAATTTTTATTTTTTATTAATTACAGTTGAATACTGTGATGTGAATTTTGTTGTTCGTTACAATCACATGCTTGATTTTCTTTCTGTCTTCTTTAAATTAAATGAACATTTTCTGAGGTAAAATTGCCCAATGTTTGATTTTTTTTTTTTTTTTTATACCTATCTATGGCTATTTTTGGCAGCTGCATCCACCCTGCAAATTAGCATTATTCATTAAACTTTCCCATCTACCTGCCTGTGAGATAAATAACTCTGCACATAACACTGCAATTTGTGTTTCATGTTCTGTCTTGAAATCTTGCATCAGAATAATAGTCCAGTCATTTTATGAAAAAACCTAGGACAAACTGCAAGAGAAGCAAACTCAACTGATTTTGTATGCTCAGTTTGTCCTGAGTGAGTGAAAAAACGTCCCAAGAAATCCCACTAGTGGAAAGTTTTGAAAATCACCTATTTATGACCACATATTACCAAAAAACACTGTTTTTAACACACAGGGGAAAGGGGTTCAAAATTTTACTTTCAGATATCACTATAAAAATTCACAAGTTGATTACACACACAAAGACAACAAAAAAAGTCAATTACAAGTTCTTTGAATTATTCTGTTTACACATGCATATCACACATTATCTGATTTGATATGCGCTAATAAGGAATATAAGGAATAAATGCCAGAACAGATATTTAAACAGTGAATTAAAAGGTTACTATATATATAGTAACCTTTTAATTCACTGTTATATAGTAACCTTTTAATTCAAGGTTACTATATATATAGTAACCTTTTAATTCACTGTTTAAATGTCTCTTCTGGTATTTATTCCTTATATCTCCCAATATATGACCCCAATTTTGGCCTAAAATTACTGGACTATAAAAGGAGCTGAGCCTGATATCAAGAGGATAGTTAAAGCAGGTGTATTATTTAGCTAACTCACTAGCTGAGTCGGCTAGCATGTTTAGCCACACAGAGACCTGGACAAGACCAGGAACAGTTACATCGAATTAATTTGTTCCTCATCAAAAATGACTTTTTTCATCAAACAATTAAACATATTTAACAATCAGACGTAATTTGTCACCTGGTTTGGTTTGTTCTTCATTGTAAATATTCATATTACATCGCCAAATTTCCAAAATGAAATGGCATTCTGGGGTCACAGAAACTAGCAGTCTCTTTCTGCATTGTATTTTTTGTTTTCTTGAAAATCCAAATTACATTAATATTAATTAAACACATTACCCTTGAAAACAGAATTATGCGACAAACGTTTAGTTTTATGTATTTTTCTTTAGCATATCGTTACTGGTTTTTGAAAAGAGGTGGTACCAAAAGATTAACTGACAAAATAAATAAAATCATAAATAAATAAATTAGCTACGTACAACAAAAATTAGGTTTCTTTGGATTTGTAATCTGTAACCACTTTGCACATGTCAGTGGCGTTGTGTGTTGCTGGTGTGATGTGTGTGTCTTCCTGGGCTGGTGCTGTCACACAGTGTGCTGAGCAGCTGACGGTCAGGCTTCAGTTTCTCACCGACATCTGCCTCACACCTTCACCTCCACCTCCAGGAACACACCTCCCAACCCAAACACTGCCTACCTTCTGTCTGAATTTTTGTCTTAAGATTTGAAGGGTTTGAATTGACACACACACACACACTCCTACAAGCTCTCTCTCTCTGTCAGAACAGACGACCTGGCAGGGTGGATGCTGCTTTTTGCTTGTTGTTTTGACTCGCTTTGGGTCCATGAGTGAACATGATTAAAGGTGACAGCAGTAATTAACTCCACTGCTTGTCTGTCTGTGTTTGCTTCAGTTTCAGCAGAGGTGCTGCTTCATCAGAGCCCGAAGGTCCATAGGGGGGGAAGGGCCTGTGCTCTGACCTCACACCTCACAACGGTGGCCCTTGCTTGGGGTGAGGGTGGTGGCGCTAACCTCTCTCCTGCTGCTGTCTGGCTGGATCTCTGTCTGGAGCCCAGTTTCACCCTCCATAGAGAGAAGGGCTGGACAGTGGAGAGCCCTTGTTCAGGGCCCATGCCCTCCCCCTTCTCTGTCTCTACAAACACACACACACACACACACACACACACACACCTCTGCAGCCCCTGCTCCAATCTCCAAAGCCTCTCCCTCTATTAACCAATGGAAGTGCCTTGTCCAAGGATGTGTGTGTAATCTAGCCACCCGGTCCCACCGTTACTTCGTCCCTCAGCCCTGTCCATCATACACTCTGTACTCCTTTCCACAGTCCAGAGGGCCCAGTTGACTTGACAAACAAACAGTTTATCCTTGGTGTGACAGGTGTTAAAAGTGGAGTCTGGACAGAGCAGTGCTCTACATGACCCAAGAAGGTCAAAGCTAATCTGTTACGCCGCACGTTGCCAGAAGTCACTCTCCTCGCTATCTCACTTGCTCTGTCTTCACAGGCAGTTCATTTGAACTTGAACCAAAGACTTTTTTGCTACTTTCTATCTCTCCAGCTGTGATGATTATTAATGTGGCTGCTGAGTGATGGCAAAGGCAGTTATATAACCCGCTACGGTACCCTGAGGCACTGGGAGGACAAGGAAGCCCTCGCTTGTTCTTGTCAAGATTTAGCCCTTTTAATTTTGGATGTAGAACTGGCCTCTCTCCTTTGACAATGTGACTGATTTTCAAGATGTTGTTGTTAAAGAGATGTTTGTAGGCTGTCCCACTTTTGTCCCCTGTGTCGATGCAAGTGCACAGCAGCTGCTCTGCTGTAGTGCTGCAAATGACACAAGCTGTGCTAAAGTATTTAGCAAAGGGTAACACATTTGGAGCTTGCATTTGCTTCATAATTGTGGTTAATTTGACATACAAGTCAGTCCTGTCTGTTGTCTCCTGAACACAGCTGCCAGCTGGTCCCATTCTCCGTGCAAATTCATCCATAAATAGATCTATTGCTTTATTTTTAATGTCTGTCCTTTTAATCAATTCCTGTTCATTTGTTCATGGTGTTCTTTTGTTGATATTGCTGCTGTGATTGTGTAACAAAAGGACATGTTTTTTCGTTTTTTTAGGGAGGAATATTTATAAAGGGGAGGCATTGCCTCTGGTCGAACCTCTCAGAGTCACAACTGACTTACTAGTTTGCCCGGTGCTAATCATCATTTTCAATTAGATAAAAACAGCAGCTTCAAGCCAGCAATTTGTAAAACAAGTGGTGAGGATTTCTGAATGGGTGGTTGGAGCTGGATGGTCATTGGCTGAGCCCTCCTCTCCATGTTGTATGACTGTTGGTCTTCATTAATCACCGGGCCTAACATGGTTCAGCATCTGTCGGTGGAGATCGTCCCGAGGGATGGAAGGGGACACTTATTGTGTGGTAGCAGCCGAGCTCAGGGAGGCACCGATCGCCAAGCCAGATGGCCATCTGCCTGAGATTAAGGAATAGATTTGTCTCCCAAAAGTAATTTACAAGATGGCTATAATCCAGGCTTGATGATAGCGGGGTGAATGTGATGACGTCAGTGGTGATGTGATAAGGAAGGCGGCGGTGTTGCGTAGCTATGAGCCTTCTGTAGTACGACAGAGGGATTGTTTGCTATTCTTAGCAGTCAGGGTCAGCGGTGGAAAACTCATGGAACATCATCCTGAGGCAGAAGTGCTGTTACTTCTGTCAAGTTAGTTCAGATGTAGACGTTCCTGAAAAACCTGTTACCACTGACCGATGATCTTTCTTTCTTGACTGATGATCTTTCCTATGCAATCATAACTAGGTTCTTTGAATTAAATTATGTATGCTATGAAACAGTGGTTTAAAGGGAGTGTTCACTCATTTGATATTTTTTCACTTCTCCCTCAGCTGTTGTGTAGGACAGTAGTGGTGCTCTCTTCCTCTCATTGTTACTGAGTGCTGGATACTGGCTGGATGCTCCAAATGCTAACTGTTAGCCTGCTGCCATTAAGCTGGACTTCCCCCCAGCTAACAGTCCTAGAAATAACCCTTAACATCACTTTACAAGTGTCTGTTTCTGAAATGCACATATGATTACAAGTGCACATGAACCGCAGTTTTGCTCATATTACTATTTATAACTGTATTTTTCCTGTTATCACCGTCCAGAAAGATCCGGTAACTTCTGCACTTCCTGTATCTCTCCATGCCAGAGGAGCAGCAGTCATCGCAGAGACAGAAATAGTTTTCAAGTCAACATATTTTACACTATTTTGGGCTGTAAAAATTCTGCTACACATCAAAGTCAAACAAGCCAGGGCACAGGGGGAAGTCCATCCCAATGAGAGGAAGACAGCACCACTACTGTCCTACATAACAGCTAGAGGGGGGAGTAAAGTTATATCACATTTTTCAAAATGGGTGAACTATCCCTTTAAGAACATGTTTGTATAGGTTTCTATTCAGACTAGTTCTGTTTTTTTTTTTCTGCCCACAACCCCAAATAGTCACAGTGTGCAACAGCAAAAGTGACGCAATGACAGTAAATCTAATTTGTTAGTTCCATCCTTGTCAAGGAGGAAACAATAGAAATGTTAGCCATCGGTGTGTTAGCCAGTAGTGTGTTGGCCGGCGGTGTGTTAGCCAGAGGTGTGTGTCATGTGGTCTTTCAGTACAGCACCTCAGTGGGAGGCTCATCATCCGTTCATCCCAAATAATATCTGCTGGTCTCAGTCGTTGTTGCACGTCTCAGATTGCTTTGAGAGCGTTCCTAGTCTGAACTGTTGCTGAGGGGTTGTTGATGATGGATATTTGTATAGAGGTTATATTACCTGACATTAATTATTGGCCTGAGTGGCGTTGGCCTGTGTCAGTAAAGGCCTGTGTGTTAGAAATACCTTGTGCTCTGGACGTTGTGGCCCTTCGACTCCGTTTGAACATGGAGGATCTTTCGGAAAGACCACCCACCCAAACCATGACCCTTGTCCAATGAGTGAAACCTGATTTTTGTGTTTTTTTTTTTTTGTTTTTTTTTTCTCTGAATTATGTTGCATTTTGGATGGTCAAAGTTTTTGATTTTTATTGTATTTCACTTTGCCTCAATGGGTCATTATGGTTTTGTTTTTGTTTTTTTGGGTTTTTTTTTATGATATGGTGAAGCACCAATACTTGAAAGTCTGTTTGAAACTGCTGAATCATTCGCCTCAGGCTGTGTGGATGTCCGTTGGCTGTGGAAGTGTTTTGGTAGGGCACTAGATATTTGCCACCTCAGTGTTTTTTCTTGTCTCTCTCTCTCTCTCTCTCTCTCTGTTTTTTTTCTTCAATTTACTGAGATGTTTCAAATTGTACATGTCTAATTGTTTTATCCATTCATGCATTTTGTATTGTGTAAGATATTATTATTATTATTATTATGGTCAACATTATTACACCGTTGATAACTAAATTCAGGATCTAAGTTAAACCAGTGTACATTTGAGGTGTACAATAATAATATCACATTTTCTTTCTGCTTGTCCTCTTAAATTTACTTGAATATGATGTCGATATGTTTTTATTTGTATTCCTTGCTCTTCTGCCGCTGCCTGATTTGAGTCGTGGTATGTACTGATTGCTCCCATGTCCAATGGAGACTGTTCCTCCTCCTCCTCCTTCTTCTTGCACTGGCTCTGCCCAAACGCCTTGTTCTGTCTAGGCTCCAACTGCTGATGCAATGACTCTGCCACAAATGGCATCAAAATGGTTTAATATCAAATACTTTAATAAAAATCTATGAAGGAACAATAGAAGTTGTATATGGACTGTGCTTGTGTGGTTGCGCTCGCTCTCTGCAGTGAATCTGGACAGGAATTACAAGTGGGGGAAGTGGCTGGCCGGTCTGTGTATTTTGAAGAAGCCAGCAGGGGATGTCGATCCAAAGAGAAAGAAAGATCAATGCAACAAGCTATCTTTCCATACCCTGCACTATTTTGCCTGAAGGTGCATTTCCTCTGGTGCAGAGCACTGTGTTATATGTTTTTTTGTGCTGGACCCCATTCTCTGTCTCTGTCTCTCTCATGCACTCCAGGTTGTTTCTTGAAGTGGATTGGAAAAGTGCTCTATTGAGTGAATTGCATCATGAATGATACCATCAAGGCTGTGAATTTTGCTCAGTGAATACACATTTAAGGATCTAAATAATAGGGCAACGACATTCGGCATAAAAACCCACTTTACCCGTAATGACAGAACATTTCATGAAATGTTTGAAGTGGCCTTTGGAAATGGCCTTCTATTGACTTGAATTAACTCACAAGGAGGGAGAGCAACAGCACCGGGAGGGGCGGGGGGTGTGGGAGGGATCGGGAGTTTGAGTTAATGTTTTCCCTTGGTTATTTTGAGCGTTTTTAATACGTAAACTGCTTCATGAAACTGTTACATAAATGCTCTCGGCATTCAACGACATAGTGCTCTTCCTGGATTTCCCAGCACACCCATGAAGGAATGGCTGTTGATTCTGCTTTACTGGACAGTGGTAAAGAGAAGAAGGGTCAGACAGCCTTAGGCCACTGATCAAATTTAAAATGTTCATTCACAATTCCGGTGGAGGGTTTCCACACGTCCACAAACCCATCCGACCGACCTTTTGTAGAGATACCTTAGTTTTTCAAGTTTTAGCAAATGTAGACCATCCTCCACCCGGCGGGAGCGGCAGGGTGAGGCAGCAGGTTTCCACTCAGTCATGAGTCACCTGGCCGACACACGAGAGCAATCATATGAGACAAGCCCTTAGATAAAGAGATGTTCACCGGGACCAGCCCAGATACAGCAGGAAGCGCATTCAGAGGAATTATTTTACAGCTTATAGTAAAATACAAATTAAAAATAGTCGGGGAAACCGGGGTAAGACTACAATGGCATATTTGGTCCACTGTAGGGAGAGGAAAAGATTACAGAGCTGGGGGAGGGGAGGTAATAATAAAAACTCAGAATTTTGGAATTTAAGTAGTAAATTTACAAGAAAACACTCATAAAATTCAGATATTATAAGGTCACAAATTTGTGAGAAAAAAAATCAGAAATTCTCTGAGATTAAAGTTGTATGAGAAAACACAAATTCAGCTGAGCAAAATAGTTTTACTTCTTTTTTTGTTTGTTTGTTTGTTTGTTTTGGCCAAGGAAGCAAGAACCAGACTGACTGAAAAAAAAAAAAAGATCTAAAAGATTACAGAAAAAGTATTTGTTATTTTTTGTTCAAACTAATGGACCAACCTCCATATGATCCTCATATTGACAGTAAAAAATTTGTATATGTATATATATATTTTTTTTTGTTCATCAATGTACCAAAAGCATTTCTTTTGATTTTGTCCCAACAGTTAAATAATTTTGGCGTTATTTAAAAATTAGTGAGGCGACTGCTATCTGAGAAAAGAGCTGAAATGAAAATTGGCTCCATCTAGTGGTCAGGAGAGGAAGTGAAGATCTAGCTGTCTTACCCTGGTTTACCATAAAAGCTGAAGGGGGGCTTGGGGAATTACAGGAGCAAAAAACAAATGGACGACTGAGCCTGGAGCTTCATGGCCACTAATACATGTGGGGTCAGATTTTCATTTCTTCCAGGGAAGGTTTTCCTGTCCATTTGAGGCTTGTTTTGCGTCTGTGGTCCCAGGTTTTTGTGAACACAGCGAGTTCAAGAAGAACAAAAAACCAAAGTGCCCTTTTTATTGTGGCTGTGCCCTAATTAATGGTGTTGGGATTTATTGTAATATAATATCCGTCTTATCAGCCTCGTGTCCCAGTTGACCTCGGTGGAAAATCCCACAGCTCAATTTTCTCTTTATCTTACACACCTTGTCCAGGAATAACCTAATTGGCAGCTTCCTGTTAAAGAAGAGGAAGGCTTGCCTTTTGCCGTCATGAGTCTTGTTAAAGTTTGACATGGGTTGACCAGACAAGACGCCTTGCTGGAAATGATAAAAAAGTGGACAATAAATGAGTCAACTGCTCTGCAACTATAGTCATAAAACAATAGGTCATATATTTATTTTGCTTCCAATCCTTGTCTTTAAGGCTTTGGGCCGTTTCCTGTGCTGCTCTTGACGTGCGGACAGGTAGAAATGCCGAATGCTCCTCTGCTGTGGTGAAATTAATATGGCGTAAAGCACATTCACATAAAATCAAGTAATGAAATGATCATGAGCTCATGTTTACTTCAACAGATGATCTGGATTACAGCCACACGTCTTGTTCTGAGTTTATTCCAGCTCTGTAAACAAATACATATCAAAACACTCAAATCACATGTACAATATATACACTTATAATTTCCAGTTGGCACATTGCTACAACATTTTCAACCTTTTTTTTTTTCCAGTAAATTGTCTATCAATATGATTGTGATGATTGTTACTAATAAGGTTGTTCTTTGTTTAAAAGGATACTTCCAAATATGCTGCAAAGCAATCTTATCTACAAATTGACATTTTCTCTTCAAATGTCGGCACTTGAAACGTCATCTCAGTATCTGGCTCGGATACAGTTACAGTGATTTCCGTACGTCATCAATGTCCTGTCCGTCTCACTCGTCAATGACAGACCTGAGACTCCGCCACGGGAATATTACGTTTTCCATCCACACATTCATAGCAAAACTGTACACTTCTACAATTTCAAACTGCAGATGCTGATTAAAGTGCAACCTGTGATGTTTTCATGACTGTGAAGGAAAACGAGGACGTGCAGTGCTTCTCAAGAGTTCCTTCTACTTTGGCGTGTGTCCACTCATCAGTCTGTCCAGGCCTGTGCAATCGGCTGAGGTGCTTTGGAATGAAGCATGGTGGTTAGTTCTTGCAGCTGGAGTTTAAACGCACACGTCCTTGTCTGTCCCCAAGCCGCTTTAGCCATTTTGTGGCCACTGTCCATGTGAGCAGTGAGTGGGATCAGAGGGAGCAGCTTCACAGATGAACTGAAGTCTTTACATCTCTCTTTCTCTTACAGGTTAAAAATATGAGGCATAGACCGTTGTGTGTAGAAATGACAGCAGGCCCTTTTCCCAGCAGCTCTTTTGACATGAAATAGCAGAATAAACACAGGTGTCACTAAGGATATTAATAGATTCTGTTCCATTGAAGCGTAGCAGAGCATTTCAAGTGAACCAACATGAACAATAGCAGGAGTATTTTTAAAAGTCAGTCATTTTACATTTTGGCTGAAGTGTTTTAAGAAGCTACATTTTGAATCCAGTCCTTTACAAAGCACAAATTGTTGTTTGCTTGGCTCTTGATAAATATTGAAACCTGCCCATCATAATTTGACAAGTTGTGGAGCTTTCCACATGATCGACATGAAACTAGTGGGCTGGCTTGACTTTGTGGGTGGACCTTTTCTTTGCCATTTCCAAATTTCCAGTGAAGAGAATCAAGTTTTAACTTCAGAATGTCATGGAAAAGGTTTCATCTAACATCTCTAGTAAAAATATTGTTTCTAAAAAATCAACTTTTACTCTGAGTACATTTCAGATGAGCTACTTTTTTTTTTTTTTTTTTTTTTACCTTTACTTAAGTAGATTTTTACAGTATAATTTGTAGCAGCAAAGTAACAATACTTAACAATTCCTAGTATTCTTTCCACCACTGCCCCTGTGTTTACCCTGCTATTTTATGTCACATATATTGTACTGCACTGCAATTCCACAATGTATATTTGACAACATTTGTGATATATTACAAATGGATCAGCATTGTCCAGTTACAGTGAAATCTGCTAACTTGGCAGTTTAAATTGGGGAATGGGCCGGCCTGGTGAATGGGGCAGTGGTGGTGGAGGTGCTGATGATGTTGTCTGGGTTGCGCGGCAGGCAGCGCATGTTGCCTGTGGTCACGATGCACTGCAGCGGCCACAACACGATGACAACCAGCAGCACCATCAGCACAATGAACAGCATCAGCCTCTTCCAGTCCGTGAGCCGATCCAGCACACCCAAGGTCCGGGTCCGGGTCTGGACCGCGGCCTCTCCCGCCTTGCTGGCCCCAATGTCAATGCAGATGCAGAGGGCCGTGGGGTTGTCACTGGAAGCGCCCGAGCCCAACTCATGACCGGGGCTTTTGTAACACAGCTTCTGCCCCTCCAGCCACACGGGCTCCTCCTGTTGCTGGTGGCTGGGCAGCTTGCACAGGACCTCGCGGCTGGTGGCCAGGGCCGGGGGTCCCTCCTCGGGCAGGATGGTGAGCTGGCGACAGAAGGGACAAGAAAGCTGGCTGCTGCTGCTGCCACCGCCACCGCCGCCGTCCTGGTCGCCCAGAGAGACGGCCATGAGGCGGGACAGGCACTCCAGGCAGAATGTGTGGGTGCACTCCAGCAGCTTGGGTGTCTTGAAGACATTGTCGTAGGTGTTGTAGCAGATGGAGCACTCTGGCTGGCTGCTGATTGACACTTTCTTCTCCAGCTCTCCAGCTACGTCCCTGTGGGGAACCTGCATGTGCCAAACCTGAGGAGTCTGCTCCATCTTCACGAACATAAACGGCCCCACTCCTGTGGACTCTCCTTTTGTGCTTTCTTTCCTCCTCTTGCTTTGTCCCGGACTTGTGGATTATCTTGAAGAGAAAGAATAGAAATAGAGATTAGCTTTCATATTTCTGCCGGCATCCTGCTGCCTGTGCAACTGTGCAAACCAATGCAAGCCATTTTCTCATGCAGCTTTTTCGTGACCACAGTTCTACCAGTGTTCATTTTTACTCGGCCCAATTCACATTCCTCACTTGTTGTTGTGTTGCTGAACTTTGCCCTATTTTTGCCATCACACTGAGCACACATAATATCACGATGCTGGCTGGATTCAGCCTGTCAATGAGTAATTCAGGTGTGTGTTTCAAAATGGGACAACCTGAGCACCCAGTCATATCAGTCAGATTTTCTGGGGATTTAGTGAAGCAAAACTAACAGCCGCAGGTAAATGATGTGCCATTACAAGAATGCAAGTGTGGGGTCTTTGTATGCTTCTGTAAATCTCTGAGTTTAGGTAAACCATGAAAAAGACTGAATGCCAGCCACTGCAATATTATATAACCAGATAATATCCTGCGTGTGTTGTCCTCTTAGGATCTCCATGCAACATTGCACATTTTTGTGTCTCCCTTTTTCTTTCTTTATGTCTTTGTCCCATTAATGTGTTCTGTCTGTCACAATTGTGTTTTGTATTGTTATTAGATTATGTCAATGTAGTAGTAGTAGTTTTTAACCCCTTTTTATTTATTTGTTAGTTATTGTTCCTTATTTTTTGATGGGGGAGGGAGGAACTGATGTTTGCTGCTGCTTCAAAGTGATTGTATTGTCTTGTGTCTTTGCTGGTGGTTGGAGGGGTTTCATTTTTTCTATAAATATATTGTAAAGAAAACAAAACTACAATGCAAATGTGAAGCCTGCTGTATATACAAAACTCATGTTTGTCATGTTTTCAAAAGCGAACATGAGTCCAAATGAAAGCACTAATGAAGTAACTGGTGGCTGGTAGATCTCTGCATTTTCTTCTTATTTCACGCTACAGCCACAATCTCCTGCTTTGACAAGCGAGGAGCGCCGCTAAGGAAATTGGGGGTTAAGTGCCTTCCTCAAGAGCACCTGGATGGCACTTGCTGAAAGAAGTTATGGTGTCATCGGTTATTTTCCTCCCCCAGAGGTTATTCACAAGTTATTCAGACTGCCAATCTTCTAGTCACCAGCCTTTCTTTTTTGCACTTTGGGCTACCACTTCCTCTAAGTCTCAGTGTGGAAAATTGATTTGATACAACGTGACGCAGGTAGAATGTCAAGGTAATTTATTAACTGCGAAATTGATGTGAAACTGTTCTCTGCTCTGCAGCAGCTCCCAGCTCTTTTTGATATATGCACATCTAAAAAAGGTGTGAGGCTATAGACACATGGCACTAAAAAGCCCACACTGCAAAACAGAAAAAAAGCCCTCACTGATCTATAGATGAGAAAGCTGGAGTTGGTTTGTGCTTGCTCACAATGCTCCTGTCTCATTATTTGTACAGTATATTGAAGGTGCATGCACAGTTTTACTCAGTTGTACCCTTTTTGATAAATCACATGGACTGGCTATATAAAAGGTGATCTTAAGATCATGTTGGAGATGAAGTGCCACTACATTTTAACGAGGACTCAGAGCCTTAGCAAGAAAAACAGGCCATAACCCTATTTCCACTGCAATTCATCAAAACTATAAACCTCATGCTGAAGCAGGATATGAATCCCTCCTGGGACAGAGGAGCTCAATGCTTGCCAAGTGACTGACTTAATGTCCTGGTCATGAACAGGCAATAAAACCCAGGGGCATCATCCACTGTGCTTCATGGTCATCATTGTTCATTCCGCAGTGCTAACTGGATCAGATGATTTTCACGTTGAGCCCAGCACTGATGACAACGCAGGACTCCTCTGCTTGACCAGCACATGGAGTCAGTCAGAGTGCCAGCCCTCTGGTCCACAACGCCAACAGGGGTTCATAGAATTAGCCACAACCCATACACGTCATAGTTTTGATTTAAAAAAAATCCCTTTTGTAGAATTATGTTTAGTAGGATTTATCTATAGTTGAGCTGAATTACAACTATCAAATCAACTGGTTCTTAGTGTTTCTTCAGCACTACGATGTAAGATGGTGCAGTTTCTGAAGCCTCAGATAGACTGGATGCATCATGACTGGAAAGATTTCACAGTGCTACTGAGCCTGTTGTTGCAGATATCACTGTGCACAGGTTAGCATCAGAAGTGTGCTTGTATGTGGCTACAGTTCCATGCAAACAGTAAACGGGCTCAGGTCCTGATTAAAGGTCTTCATCAAACCTGGCTGTTTAGATGCACCAAGTCCTCCAGGCCATACAACAAGAGGCACTTTGTCCCATCCCTCTGATATGACCTCAAGGACTGCCTCCTCAGCGGGCCAGCCAGGGAGCTAGCCTGCCAGCCACTGAAAACACCTGGTTGTGCTTAGGAAAGGCTTTGTCATGATGGTAAAGGTTAAAGGTAAGGGTTAAGGTATTAGCTAACATTCACTAATATTAGGTAGTGAACGTTCGCTAGCTTACAAACTTGCTCCCTTAACACGACACCACAGTGTCATTATTTACATGGCCACTAGAGGTCGCTTAACTAATATTTTTGAGTTTGTTGAACCTGCTTCGTGAAACGGACCCCAGGTCAGATGTCTTGTGTTTAAACGCTTGTGAAAGGCGTCTGAACCCAGCCTGAGGCAGGCACCCCTCACTAGAGGTTAAACTAACTGTCATTTTGCTGAGGACCCCCCGGAACACCCACAAGGACCCCTGAGTGTCCCGGGACCCCACTTTGAAAACCACTGGCTTAGAGCTTCTTGCATATGGCCCTGTCCTCAAACTTGTACAGTAAGGCCTTTGCACTTTTTGCATCCACTCGCTGTTGACAGATGGTTTCTGGTGAGCAGCGCGGTCCTATCTGGGACAGCAGCAGCAGAGGACACAGGCGTCTTTGTTGCGGGAGCGTGTTGGAGACGTCAGCGAGGCTGCCCTTCAGCCTGCGCTCCCACCACCACGTCAGCCACATGGCAACATGACAGCACTCCAACTGTACAGCAGCTAATAAACAGCAGCGGAGTGGCTCGGCTCAGCTTACTCAACCTGTCAGGCTGTTATGACAAGGACATTAAAACTTATGTGGGAAATTCATACACATCATAGTACATAATAAACTGCCAATGTTACACTTGAGGAAAACAAAGTATTCCGCCTCATTGCTGGCAGCTCCGACAGAGTTCAGACTCTGATGGCTGTTATGTGTGTATGATGGGATGCTCCCACTGAAAACTGCTATGGTGTTGGAAGATCATCATCAACAGATAAGATCTTTGGTGTCTTGTTTTTGGGGATGTCTAACGTGAAGCGTGTGTGTGTGTGTGTGTGTGTGTGTGTGTGTATGGGCAGGTGGATGGGTAAGGGATGGTCAAATCACAGGTGCTCCCCTCTCGGTGCCCTCAGGGCCGGTCCTGGGCCAGTGCTCCCAGCTACACAAAGTAGCTGCTTGTTCTCTCTGTCATCGCTCCATCTACCCTTGGCATTCCTGGTCCACCATCTTTCTCTCTCTCTCTCCCTCTCTCTCTCTCTTTCGGTTCAAATATGCCTTATTAACATGTCAAGACTTGTTATACATGTGTATAACAAACAGGGTAATGTCATAGACATTGTGAGGCAGGACCTCTATGGAAAAACTTGTCTCATCCATACGAGACAATGATCACAGCATCTTTTAAAATGTAATAGTTTATCACTTGAAAGTGCCAATATAATGCAAACTATGTTGACAGATTAATTTTTACAGCCTGGATTAAAAGTCTCGGGAATTGCTTCCTATTCCATTTGGACCTTGATAGAAATTTCATGTAAAATAGAATGAAAACGCCCCTCAGGTTTTGTCAGATGAAACTTAATTCAGTTCAGTTTTGCGCAGTGCACCTTTAAAGCATCAATCAGATGAGAACTAGGAAAACATTTCTGCCCAAGCAACGCCCAGGTTACTGACAACACATTATATGACTTGTGGGCAGAAATCCTCAAGCCCCGCATAAGAAAAATATTCCTAAAAAACCATACCATTGCAGTACAGTACGAGTGATAATTAAGCAAAAATCAGTAAACATAATGAAGTAAAATCTAGTAACAATTCATGTCCATTCAACTGACCTTCCACATTTAGTGGATTATGAGATAGCTGTTTAATATCCAGTCATGGTCATATACGTAAGGCCAAACAAAGTCAGTCACGGGTCGCTGAGATCAGGCTCAAGGTCTTGAAGTACAGAGGCAGTTCTCAGCCCCGGGCGGTGTTACCTTCAGTATTAGCTCTGAGTAAATAGCAACCGGCTGAGCTCCGGACCACAGCACAGCGTGACATTGTCAGAAGTCAATGAGGTGAAAGTGGCAGGTAGTCGCCTCAGGCCTCACTTTGTTACACGTCCAGCCTCTGCCGCGGCTCGCTATAGTTTAACTGACGTCGTCCACAAACAGGTTGAGGACCGCTGGAAAAAGCAAAGCCAGCAGGAGCAGAGGTGTCAGCTCACTAATCACCTTGGTTACAGCCCAGTCCCCGCATCACGGCATTCATTTGTCACCAGACACTGAAACGTGTGTGTATGAGCTCAATTTCCAGAGACAAGCTGATGACTGACAAAACATTATGGATCAATTATGACACATTAGTCAGAAAATACTGGTCCTGAATGCCCCCCTGATGAGAGACATTTTTATTTCTTGTTTTCTATCTACAGCCTTTTATATCAATTCCTCACGATTTTTGCTTGATCTTTGCTCTGCATTATTATAATGAAAATAAAGATATCCAATTTGTACACGTTAAGTATCTCATCTTGCCATACCAAGTTGTTGGTGTTTGAAGTCTGGGGTAAATGCCTGAGCTGAGATGTTTAAAGGAGAAGCAAAGGGTGTTTTTTTTTTTTTTGCCTTCATTTGACTTCAGCATTCTGAAAAAGCAGAAATAATGTAGTGGTCGTCTTTCCTGGTGCTATCAAAACGAATGTCAATCTTATTTACTAAGGCAAAAAAATGTAGCTTTTTATATGGTGCTCCTAAACTGCACAAATATCCATTTTATCAATCCATTCAATTAAAGGAGAATTATTAAAATATTTTTCTGCTTAGAATAAGAAAAAAAAAAAAAAAAGTCTGCTGCTGCCATGAGATAATTCGACTCGCTTTTGTCACAAATCAGCCATTTCCCCCATTTGTCATTTTGTTGAATAGAGGAGTTTCAGAACACTGACACGCTGACAAATACCGCGTCAGACGCAAGTGTTTGTCACGAATTAAATCACCCCCGCGGCACAATTTCTCATCCGTCATCAGACAAATAAGAAACAGCGCCCAACTGTGAGACTGGATGCTTTGTTCAGACAGACTGTTTTTAAGAGAGTGAGGAGACTTTTTGGTGGCGTGGACTGGCCATAACACACCGACTCCGACATGCCACTTCTGATGGTGCCACATTATAGAAAGAGCCGATACAACAAACGGTGGCTCAGTACACACACACGCAGCTCCACAGGTCTTTTCAAAGCCATGTACGACACAGTGAAGGTCTGTTGTCATTCTCCTGTCAGAAGAGCATGGCTGCAGTGTTGGGGAGAGCTCTGCCTGGTCAAATATTAACTTGCTACCAGCATCAGAGCCAGGGGGTGTCCCTGTACAGTAAACCATTTTGCCTTGGTACATAGTTTGAACCTGTCCACACCCTGGCCTTCCCTATCTCTGTGACCCCCCCCTCAACTCAGCACTATCAGCGGCACATGTTTTTCTGCAACTGCAGCTGGGCAACTGACCCATTTTCTCCATCTTGAGACCTGATCCGTTTGAATATGGGACGTCGCTTGTTAGTGTCTACCATATTTGTAGTTCTTCCTGTTCTTTTTTCTTTCTTTCTTTGTCTTTTTTTTTTTTTTTTTGTAGAAGACTCCCGTGACATCCTGTGGTATTGTATATGTGTGTGTGTGTGCGTGTGCGCGTGTGTATTGTGAGGTCACCGGTTGTGTGTTCAGCGCAACCGCCGCGCACTTTGCTGCCCTACCTGTTCTCCCTTTGAAAAGCACATGTAACTTGATCTGCGTGCTGGTCGAGATGAGGCACTGTACTGCAGACAGGTTTTTTTTTTTTTTTTCAGAACACGAGGTGGCAGTTGCAAAAGAAAAAAGAAAAAAAAAATGAATATGGCTACAATAAGGAAAGTGAACCATAATGCACCTCTGACATATGTGAGGAACTCAATATCCCCTTCCACTGTTACATTCACAGCTGCTTTTCTTAGACCAAGAAAACAAGATGCAGAGAATATGGCATGTATGAAAGATGTATTGAACAGTTTGGCTTTACTGACGACTGGGTGCCTTACAGTACTGTCGTTCTGATGAGTTATAAACTGTTACACGGTGATGACTACGGCTAAAACTGCCACACAGCTGTTGCAGCAAAGTAGCTTTTCCAACCCCAGAGAAACTGAACCCTGCGTGGAAATCAGACCACGTTTTCCTACCAAAACATTGTGCTAAATTACAAATGACTACAACAGTGAGGCATTAAACACATAATGGCACAAGGCAAAGTTCAGAGCAAAAGTTCAGTTTACCTGTTAACTGATGAAGATGTCTCTCTCTCTCTCTCTCTCCCTCTCTCTCTTTCTCTCTCTCCACTCAGCTCACTCCCTTTGTGCTTTAAAATGCATTTTTTTTGGGAGGCGCAGTCAGTTGACCTCCCACTCAGGGAGTTTAACTCGTGCTGTTACCTTGGCTGAGGTCTTGTTTGGAGTGAGCCTGGTCGAGCAACAGGTGTATGTGTATGTGTGTGTGTGTGTGTGTGTGTGTGTGGGTGGGTGGGTGTGTGCTCAAAGTGGAGTAGTATGAGCTGTGTGTGTTGGCTTTGGGTCCTCCCTCCTTGGCGTCTGTTGGCCCGTATCACCTGCCCTGCTCTGCCGACTTCTTTTCCTGCACTCTATGCAAATGAAGCTGATTGGCCGGGGCAGACAATGCCTCGGCCTGGAGGTGATGTCTGGTGGGTGGGAGTGTGTGTGTGTGTATGTGTGTGTGTGTGTGTGTGTGTGTGTGTAGTTGGGGGGAGACATTGAGACATTCTTGACTTCCACCCACCTGTCCCCACCTCTTTCACCCTGCCCCCACCCCTTGAATATACAAACACACCCACCATAGCAATGGTGTCCAAAGTGGGGTCCGGTGTCCCCCAGGGGCCTTGAGAGGCTCCTTGAAGGTGTAATTCACCTGGAGGGGGGGTTTAATGACTGTGGAGCAGAGGATACCAGTTAAATGTTAATATTTTCTTCTTTCTGGATTAATCTCACCATGAGCTGTCAGTGTTCGAGTATTATCTGATTTTGTTCAGAAAGACGGGCAAAAGGGGGAATCAATTTAGCACAAAATGACCTGAACATGAAAAAAAAAAAAAAAAACGATGACAAGAAAATTAGCAAAAACTACCAACAAAAACTTGATTTGTGTACAAACATGGGCGAAAGGGCACTTTAGCAGCAAATTAGCAGAGAGGTACCTGAACATTAGTAGAAATGAGCAATAATGATAAATAAATAAATGAATAAGTAAATAATTAAATAAGGTTAAAGAAGATTACCAGAAAGTTTGCAAAATTACCAATAAAAAAAACCCATACATTTTAGGAAAAATAAAATGGATTTCTATAAAAAAAAAAAAAAAAAAAAAAAAAAAAAAAATGGGTGAGTAGGTTATTAGCAAATTAGCAAAAAAGTACCAGAACATTGGTAAAAAAAAAAAAAAAAGAAAGAAAGAAAAGAAAAAAAGAAATGAAAACTAAAAGGAAGTTAGCAAAAAAGTAACAAAAAATTTGAAATGTAATAATAATGATAATGATGATGATGATGATGATAATAATAATAATAATAATAATAATAATAAAACATGAAAAAAGGTACATGAACATTATTTTTTTTTAAAAAAAATGCAAAAATGATGAAAGAATATTGCCAAAAAAGTTAGTTAGTTAAAAATAACAACAAAAAATTTAAATTACAATCAAATTTTATGTTTAATGATTAAAATGAAATATTGAAAATGTCACCAAAACAATCACCATCAGATTTCTTGTGTTTTAATCAGTTAATACTGAACAGCAACAAAATGACTCTTGATATGAGAGTCCCATTACGGCAAAGTCACTGCAGACGGGGAGAGCATGAAAACCTGCACTACCTCCTTAAACTGAGCCATGCAATCTCTAGAAGATATCCTCTCTCTCTCTCTCTCTCTCTCTCTCTCACACACACACACACACACACACACACACACACACACACACACACACACACACACATGCATTGTGATCAGTAGCAGGGCTGAACATCAAATAAATCTCACACATGGCCCACCTGGACTGGGTTACATCAGCCAGTGTTCATGCACTGGGCAACGCATACAATAGATTTATTCATTTCCATGTAGGCAGTGACGGTGTACCAGGTGCTGATAAAGGACTGTCTTCTCACCATGTGAATAGCTTGTTTTTTTTTTTCCCAACACTTCCTGATTGGCACACAGCAGCTCTGGTCAGCATGACACATCACCAGCAGCAAGGAGCCGTTCCCAGTGTGTAAACCCCATGGAGTCATTCCTCAGTCATCTATGTTGATTTGGAAATTTTTCCCAGCTACATTTGAACGCTCCGTGGGATATTGGTAACATGATGTCAAGGTAGCAACAGAGGTGGTGGTGACCACTGCCTGGTTTATCTGTCATATGTTACTTTTCAGTGCACATGTACAGTCTAAATGCAGTTTCAGGTTATACACTGTATTGAAATCAAAGGAGAAAGTTAGATATCAAGTTAGAAAGGCTGAAAAGGAACTTTTTTTTTTTTTGTCTTTTTCGTTAAAAGTCGTGGTGAAAGTGTAAAGTCACCCTGACGGGGCATCTGGCTCCCCAAGCCAAGCCTAGGGATCCATCGCACCACTTCTATTTGATCACGCATTTTATTTTATGGTAATGACTAATGGCTCCGGGCCATTAGCAATAGCACGTTGCTACAATAACAGCTGCCTGAGTCTGACCCGGTTATTTAGTAACCCAAACACAAATACTGCTGTATCATATCAGCAAAGTCATTTATTGGGGACTGAGCTGGGAGAGCTTGGAGGAAGAGGAAGGTGTAGTATCAACTAGTCCCTTTTCCCGACCAGGAATTCTAAATTACTGACTCATGGAGATTTATGATCAAAGATTTATTGAATGGCTCGGTGACTGTAATATTCTTTTGGAAGTATCTGCGGGGTAGATGTTTCATAAATGTATCTTAGTTGGCGAGGAATACACGTGAGCTGGCAAGCTGTGGCAGGAGCTATAAAAGAAAATAATTCTTATTATCTCTGCTGGTCTCGACATTTACTGAAACAACTTAACAAGAGATAGGAAAGATGCTGCATTCATCTGTTGGAAAGAAAGTTCTCAGGGTTTCAGGGCAAATGTCACTTTGCAGAATGTCAAGGTTAGAGAGACTGTTGCTTTTTTGAAACAGCTCAGGTAGCTGCTCCATTTAAATGTAGCAGCGTCTTTCCAATGAGCCAACATGAACAGCAGCAGGACCCTGGCTCTGGTACACCCAAAGGGAATGGATCCTTCATTAACATCATTAGTAACACCCATGTTTACCTGCTATGAAAAAGGTTTATAGGGTTGGCCTGCTCATACTGGCTTTTTATTAAAATAATACATATTCCACTCAGTGTCATTCACTTCCAACATGATGGGTATGATACACTTTGAGTATATTTTGTATAATTGATCAATATTTCACTGGCTGTCTGTGGGAAGCCTTCAACTTGAATTGATTCCAAGACATTTTGATGCCACACCAAAATGCATTAATATGTTTACGATGATGAGCATGATGAACACTTATAGTAGTATCCTGGGCTTTAACTGAGAGTTTTACTATTCCGTGGTCTAAATGCTGCTTCACTCAGAGACAAGAATAAAAATCTGTCAGAACCCCATTTTTTCCCCTTCCAAATGTTTCAAAAGTATCTGCATCAGCCTTCAGACGCCCACATTAGTGTAAAACTTTGCAATTTCATCAAGCTCCGATGCCTTTTCCCTGTGGGTGACAGACATTTTTCAAAATCTTATCAGTGGTGTTGCAACAAATTATGCCTTTCACATTTGTCTTATTTCAAACCTCCGCTGTTGCTGACATAAACTCACAATGGGGAACGTGGAACTCAGGATTACACAGACATTACTCAGACATTACTGAGCGCACATATTCAGGCAGAAATGCCACAGAATGGAACAAAAAAAGACAGAAAGTGCCTGGAATGCCAGGCTGAATGGTGTGTTAACCGATATAAGTCCTTTGGGGGAGGTGATAAGGACATCAAGCACTTCAAGGTGGTTTTCTATCCTGTAGTGGTTAAGGACCATAAGAGTGATTTTGAAAGATAAACATAATATCTATTCCATTCATTCCACTATGATATGAAAATGAACTTTCAGACTTCAAACTGTCTTCACATCAGTATTCCACCACCGTTAGTTTTCCTAAAAGCAGCAGCACTGTTGTGTGTTGATAACTTGAAATTGGGTGGGGTGAAATGCTCCCTCCACCAGGGAAAATAGTCCCCAGAGAAATGTTTGCTTTCCACAGCCAATTACCAGTTCTGTGGTTTATGAGTGGTCACGACTTTGTGAGTAACAGAAGCAGAACATTAAAAGGTGGGATTTTCAACCAAAAATACAAATTTGAAAATCTTGATCTCTACATTCAGTTTTTCACTGATGAGGAAAATTAATAGGTTGCTTTGTTTACAGCCTTATGTTTCAGTTTTGTGCTCAACATACACGGCAAGAGTTGAAACTCAGACTTCAAAAATAGTTATTCGGGAAGATGGACACATCTGAACAGTAGAGTTTGTTCATTCACAATCTGAAACCCATCAGACTCTGATTATTTAATAATTCCAGCAGGTCTGATATGGTCAGGCTCTGTGCTGCAGTGGGAAGCAGCCAGACAGGGCTCATGCTTCCAGAGTGTGAGTCTAATGTGTGTCTTTTTAGAAATTAAATGGATGTGGATGAGGCCAAGAAAAAATAGACTCAGGGGCAGCACTGATCCACCAAGCTATGTTTTTTATTTACTAAACAGCTACTAATATACTTGTAGTTCAATTTCCATTTGGTCCATCAGCTCTAATAGTTCAGTTGCACTATGCAGAATAGGAAAACTGACAGGGCAGGGACCCAGAGAGAAATCTTACCTATACGGCCCCCAAAAGGGCGGCCCAGGTTCTGAGACCTGTTACCTGTTACCTGCTCCACTACCCCTACCGTGTGAGGCTCCACAGCAGGGATGCTTTAGTTAAGGATGTGAATTTTTTTTAACTTTTGACTAACAAATGAGTTCCAGTAGCAACAAAGTTTGAGTTTTACTTCTATCCAGCTTATCACAGCCAGCATGCAAGGCGTCACAGCTCCCAGCAGTGCTGATACTGGGAGAGTCAATGCCACTGTTGCACTTTGTTTAACTTACATCCACCTTGCATACTGTATGAAAGATGTGGAAGATTAGAGGATGGTGTACTTGTGTACTGGTCTTTGGTCAGGTCAACAGGGTTTTGGGGAGCAGAAGAGTCTGATGATTTCAAAGCTGAAGATATTCTTGTGTTGGCAGAAAAAAATCTGTTATCTCAGATGTAGTTTGTATGTGGCATCTGTCTGTGCGTGAGGCCAAGTGCAATAAATCACAAAGTAAATAAATAGTTACAGTACAACTGAAAATAACACACAGACAATTAGACACATGCACTCCCGTGAGTTACGTTTGGGCCCAGCATGTCAGCCATTTTTTACATTCTAGACATGTAGGGAATCTTGAGAAATAAGGAGTGAGGCTATCTGTCATGGAGGCGTGGTTTGGTGTTGAAAAGGAGTTAATAATATGCACAAGAAATATTGGTTTACAGTTTTACAAGGGCTTGTTGTGCAGCTTCTAATAACCAATTTAGGTCATCCACATATCTTTATGGCCAACTACAGGAAAGCCAGTCACGTTCCTTTGTAAATAACCTTTGGCCATCCTCCCTCTGCAGCCGCTGTGTTCTGTTGCCAAATGTTTCAGCCCTTGGAAAAAGGAAGTATATCCGCTCACTATTCTTGTTGCTCCAGACTTCTGTGCCTTTTCTTCATAAAGTGTGCACAACTTGCTCTGTGATGATTAGCAGGATTAAAACTGTTCTTGTCCTATTAACTGAGAGGAGCTGGAACCAGCTAGAAACTAAGCACTGTTGGCTGTTTTCCAAAAATATAATACACTACCATTTTGAAATTGTTTTTCCATCATTTCTCCACGCCTGCATTGTGCTCAAGCAATATTTCAGTTTTGTATCACACTTTCATTTTCCAGCACACTCACCTTCAATACTAGAGAATAACCAGTGGCTTTTTTATTTCGTCTTCTTTTATTCATAATTGCAGACTGGTTATATTACTCATAGAAAATGATGATAGAACATTTGAAAAAAAAAAAAAAAAACATAGTATTTGTTTTTGGTGATGCATTGTAGAAATAATGGATACCAAACAGAAAGAACGTACTTCAGGCAGCCAGGACAGGCTATATTAGTGACTGTCTCTTCTCCACAAAGAGATAGAGCTGGATCCTGAAAACTAATATTAGGCCAAAGTGACATCTACATGAAAGGAGAGGGCTATAATCAACACAGAGCTCAATCATAATAAGTACAACCTGCCAATATGGTATTATTTTAAATTTCATATAAAGAGACTCTATAAATTGATTACTAACCAAACTGAAGGAGGCAGTTATGTCTTAAGTATGTCATTTGAAGTTGTTTTTTTTTTTTTTTTTAACCTTAATTTACCAGAGACAACTGTGTGAATGCATGCTTTGAAAATTGCCCTGCTTCATGGCTTGATAAAGTCACAGAAATTCAAAGGTGTAAATGTGCCATAATTGAGGGGTGAGTATTTCAGTGAAGGGGAAAATGATGGCAATTCACATTTCCTATGCAGCTTTGTCCAGTCAGTCTGGAATCTGAACCAACAACAAGTAAGCTACAAGCCCAGCTCTCAAACTACCACCTCTGCTAGTAGCAGCATCACTCGTAGTGGCAGCACTACTATTAATGCAAGTAGCAGTAGTTGTTGTTATTATAGCAGCAGTAGTTAGTTGTGGTAGTACTACCAGTTGTATCAGTAGTAGTAATAGCAACAACAGCAGCAATAGTAGTAAAGGTAGAGGGAGTAGTGTTAATTGTGGTGGTGGTGGTGGTGGTAGTAGAACTTATTGTTAATCCTCAACCCTTACTAGTTAAGTACTGAGGACAATTTTACATCACTACTTGACTTAATGAGGTGGATGTGCCTGACTTTAACATGTCAGACATTTTGCACCTCATTAGTTCAACTAAGACTAAAAGTAGAGGTTATTGGTCTGGGCTAGAGGGCAATTAATGCATCAAAAAGCCAACTCTGAATTTGGTGCCTTTAGTGCGGCACCTGGCATCACTAGGAAGGCTTCTGCTCGAACTAGTTGGACAGTGCCACTAGTTCCTGCAAAACAGTGACTAGTAAGTGTTTTTGTTCAAAACAGCTAGGACAAAAGCTGACCTAGTGAGGGCAAATGTAAGTCAGTAAGCAAGTAAGTAAAGCTTTATTTATATAGCACTTTTTAGAACACACAGTTACAAATTGCTTCATGCATGCAGAAAGATAAAAGCCAATGCATAGAAAAACCAATACATTAAAAAAGACGTACATATAGGTATACCTATTCAGACATGCGCACACACACACACACACACACATATTCACATGCACACATACATACATACATACATACATACATGCATACACACTCCTACACATATGCTAAAAGCATAGACTGAAAAGACACATCAGTACAAAAACTTCCCAAAGATCTTCAGGTGAGATCCTTGGAAAGGCTTGCTTAAAAAGATGGGTCTTATGAGGCCACTTGAACCAGTCCAGGCAGTCAGCAACACAAAAAGGTTATGGAAGATTATTCCAAAGCATGGGGGCCATAACTGAAAAGGTGTGGTCACCTTTTTTTGTATTTTGAACGATAAAAAGATAAAAGGCAGAGGTTTAAAGATCGGAGTGGTCGAGAAGTGGTATGAGGAATAAGGAGGTCAGCAATATAACTAGGGGCAAGATCATGTAGAGCTTTATATATGATCAATAGAAGCTTGTAGTTTATCCTGAATTTTACGGGGAGCCAGTGGAGGGAAGTAAGAACAGGAGTAATGTGGGACCTATGGCTCGTTCTAGTTAATAGTCTGGCTGCAGCGTTGTGAACCAACTGTAAATGATTTAAAGTGGCTTGACTGAGGCATGTATAGAAGGAATTACGATAGTCTAGACCAGTGAAAATAAAAGTGTGAATAAGAAGTTTGAGGTCACCAGAGGACAAAATATCTCTGACTATTTTGAATATTTCTTTGCATATTTTCTTAGTTGAAGAAAACAGGACTGGGTGAGTTTCATAAAATGGAGGTCAAAAGACAAATACTGGTCAAGATTCTTGTAGATTCAATATTTGAGTTGAGAGGGCCAATATACTGAACAACTGAAGTGGCAAGGTTTTCAGGACCAGTTAAAATAACTTCTGCTTTATCAGGGTTAAGGTGGAGGACATTAAGGGACATTCAAACTTTGGCGGCAGCTTAACAATCATGGAGGGAAGAAAGTTGATTCAGGTTATTGGGTTTGGCTGAGAGGTATATCTGTGTGTCATCTGCATAACAGTGGTATGTCTTGAAACCAGTTGAACAGATGACCCAGAGGAAGGCATGTCTAATGAGAAGAGGATAGGTCCAAGGACAGACCCCTGAGGTACTCCACACTGCAGGGGCGCTGATGAGGACATGTACTTGTTAATACAAGCATTAAAATATGCATTATACCAGTAAGAGTGAAACCAATTTAATGCTGTATCAGTGTTCCAACCTATCAAGTAAGATGACATGGTCGATGGTATCAGAGGCAGTGGTTAAATCAAGTAAAATAAGGATAGAGAAATCACCTTTATCAGCCTGCATGATTATGTCATTTGTCACTCTTAGAAATGCAGTCTTAGTGCTGTGGTTGTGACAAAAGCCTGATTGAAATTTATCAAAAATATTATAGCCTTCAATCAGGTTCAGGAGCTGGTCTGCAACAATTTTTTTGAGTACTTTGGATAACAACGTAAGTTTGGAGATCAGACTATAGTTCTCTAAAATTGCTGGATGGAGGGAGTGCTTTTCAGGAGTAGTTGAAAAGGAGGTGAAATTAGACCTCAGACCATCGACCTTGCCGACAAAAAAGAATAAAAAATTATTTTCACAGTATTCAGCTGAAGAGACACAAATTGTAGGAAGGGAGGGGTTAAAAAGCCGATTAATAGTGCTAAACAGGATCCTTGGGTTGTGTTTGTTACAATTAATTACATTGGAAAAATAAGCACTTCTTGCATCTTTAATGATGTGGTTAATAACGCTTCCTTCATATGGAGGCAGTGGACTGAAGTTTGTTTTTTTCCCATCTACGTTCTGCTTTTCAATATTCCTTTCTGTGCTGTCTGATGGGTTCATTTGTCCACGGAGTTGTGTTAATAACTGGGACAGCTCTAGAGGAGTATGGAGCCAAAACATCGAGGGCTAGTGTACACAGATCATTAAACCATCTGACTGCATCGTTAATGTTGCTGAAGTGAGTAGAGGAGTGGGCCAGGCTAGAGAACTGCAGTGGGTAGAAAAGGGGCAGCAAAGGTGATACATTTGTGGTCAGAGAAAAAAATCAATCTCATTTAGGGACTTGAGAGATAAGCCAAGAGTAAAAACTAAATCCAAGGTGTGATCCCGGATATGTGTGGGGCCGCTGACATGCTGCATAAGATTGAAAGACTTAGCTATGTTTAAAAAAAGAGTGGCAAAAGAGTCAAGGGGATCATCGATACGAATATTGAAGTCGCCAACTACAATAGGCCTATCAAATTTAAGAACCAGGGAGGACAGTAACTCAGAAAAGTCATTGAGAAAGCCAATATTTGAGTTACGGGGTCGATAAATGATAATTCAACAAATTCGTATGTCACATACTGTTTTAAAAGTCAAAATTTAAAAACTGTTAAAGGAACCAAAAGTGAAAGGAATACAAGAGAGGTGATTCTTAAAGACAGCAGTGATACCCCCACCAGGTAAAACTGGGTGGGGGAGAGCACTCACCAGGTTTAAGCCAGGTCTCAGTAAGGAGGAGGAAATCTTGACGTCATTGAGAATGAAGAATTTGTTTGACACTGACTGGGCATTTTAAGAGAGCCAGGAAAACTGGAATACGAGGCTTAGTTGGACTGGAATTAGTACAGCAGACTGTAATCAAATTTTCAATGTAGCAGTTGAAAACACAGAAACCTAGGGTAGGGGTTATGAAGTCTTGGTGTACAGGGATATTAAATGTGCCCTGGGAAGTATAAACAGAAGTACTCACTACTGGTCAGGAAGTGGATGCCTCACAGGAGAGAAGAGTCAGATCAGTGTTAGTAGATAGAGGGCGTGAGCCTTCCAGGGAAGGGTGGAGGTAATCTCATCTAAAAAGCTGAGGTGTATTTAGAAAAGCAGCAAAATTGTCAGCGAAGGGGGTGTCTCTGCTCCTGCAGTAACCCTTCAGCCAGATATGAAGTTGACATAGCTGACTGAACTTCACGTCAGTCGGCTTCGCCCGCTGTGATCCTGCTCAACACCCATTTCTACAATATTTATTGTAGCTATCCAATTATGAGTATTACTCAGTCCTGCTACAATTAGCCCCATTATTATTATTATTATTATTGCTCTTGCTACTACTATTATTGTTGTTGTTGTTGCATCAGTATTGTCATTATTGATATTATTGGCATTAGTATTACCATACAGTTCTATGTTGAACTTGCATTGTTCTATATTCTGAAATGTTCTCTTTCCTCCTGCCCCACCATTCTCCCCCTTCTCTCTCTCTCTCTCTCTCTCTCTCTCTCTCTCTCTCTGTCCATATCTGAATCCCTTCGGGGCAAAGCAGATGACTGCCCACCCAGAGCCGGGTTCTGCTCGAGGCCTCTGGCCCTGTTATAACGTTTTTTTCTTCGCCACTGTCGCCCTGTGCTTGCTCTTGGGGAAAATTTTGGTCCCTGGATTTCTGTATATATGTCTGTTGGCTTGAGATAACTTTTGTTATGATTTGATGCTATACAAATAAAATGGAATTGAATTGAATTGAATTGGAGGAGAAGTGACTGTAGATGTACAGCACTCATTGTAGAAACCGTGGTATTAGCAGCAGTAGTAATAGTAATAGCAGTCGTATGAGCAGTAGTAATAGTAGTAATAGTATCAGTACAGTAGTAGCAATGGCGGCAGTTGTAGTAGTGGGAATGTAATGGTAGAAGTAGTAGTAGCAGTAGTTGTAATGGTTGCAGTACTAGCAGAAGCAGTTATAGGTCATTGTGGAGGAGTTGCAGTGTTTTAAGGGTACTTGTTCTTGCATCACTTTAGGGACTTTGGATAACCTTCTTTCCTTATACAAAATAAAATAATTCCTAAGTATTTTAATTTAAATACACAAATCTTTTTCCATGCGGATTTTCAGACCTGCTTTCCATTGTTATGCCTAAATATGATCCAAGTCCTGGTACCAGGATGATTTCAACATTCATGTGTGCTGCCCAGACAATAGCTTGGCTACTGACCTTTCCAAGAGGCCGACCATGAGGCTGATCCTGTAAAATGAGTGCAGAGATGTTTAATGTCACTGACCACAAGTGCATTATTTTTGGCACTGTTATGCTTAACCATACCAGTAGTAATTGCACCCTTGTAACTCTTCCATTTTTATTGCTACCTCTGCTGTCTGGTTCTTCATCTTCCCTGCTGTGGCAATGTGGCCTTCACTGAATGGAGATGAAATGTTAATTTCAGTAATATCTACTCTTCTGTTTTGGGCCAAATTGCACCATTTAAGCAGGAAAAAAAGGAAAACAGATCCTCCTTGCCCTGGGTAACTCAGACCATTCATGCTTTCAAGAGAGCCTGTCAAAAGACTGACTATAAATGGAGAGTATTTAAACTCACTGTTCACCTCAACACATTAAAATATTTAATGAGAATTTTCAAGCAGAGGTTAAGAATGCTAGAGCTGAGTTTTATTTCTGACCTCGCTCAGGAAAGAATAGCTGTGATTCCAGGGTTCTTTTCAGCGTAATCAGTCATACCACAGATGCTCACCCTGGTGTCATTATTGAGCCCTCTTCTAATAAATGTGAAGAATTCTTAAGCTTCTTTATTAGCAAAATGTCTAATATCAGCATGCTGGTTTCCCATCTGGCCCAGTATATGATAGCGTCTGTGAAAATAGATGTTTTCTCTGGAGTTCTTTGGTGCGGTCTCCATTGACTCTTATTGAGGTTACAACAGAAGTGAAGCCCTGTTGATGTGTCCTTGACATACTGCCCACATGATTTCTCAAGGAAGTATTTGAATCTATTTGTTTGTGTATCTTATCAATTTTAAGTACCTCATAAAACGCTTGTGTTGTCCCAGTGTTGTCGCTACGTATACAGCTGTTTACCATTTCTTAAGGAGTCCTCTCTTGACCGCAATGCCATCAACAACTACAGACCAATTTCCAAATTACCTTCTTTGTCCAATGTTTTGCAGAAGTAGGGGCAGATCAGGTCACTCCTTTTATGAGGGTAAATGACGCGGACAAGTTTCAGAGTGTAGATTTTGCTTAAATGTCAAACACTGGATTGGCATATTCGTTATTGGTTTTAATTGGTTTTAGTACTATCTGCAAAATAGATCAGATGACTTGTGGGGTATGCCAGGGGTCTACCTTCAGGCCAATTCCTTTGTCTGTCTTTATGCTAAAACTTAGGCATATCATTTGTGATACACATCATAGCAGTGCCCATTGTTATGCAGATGACACACAATTGTTGCTCTTCTTTAATCCAAACAATATAAAACCATTGTGTACACTCCATAACTGCCTTTTAGACCCGAAAAACTGGATGCAACAAAATGTCTTTCATTTGAATATGGACAAATCTGAACTTATCCTGAATGTTTAGAGTGCACACTTCATTCAAATGTAACCCCAAATGAGTTTTTGACCATCTTCTCAACTTAGATAAACATGTCTAATAAACATGTTGTGCAGCGCTTTCTAAAACTGGTTATTTTTATTCTTGGAGAACCTTGAACCTGTCGTGCTTTTATCAATCTTGACTTGACAATTGTAACTCCCTGTACACTCTGAGCTGTCTGAGCCAGCAGAGTCTACTGCAAAAAGCTGCAGCTCGACCGCTCACAAGGACCGAGAACAAAGACTCGCATCTTGGCTTCCCTCCACCAGCTTCCTGTTCAATCTCGGATTGATTTTATGATTTTATTGAGCTTGTTTAAGGCACATGTTGGGCTAGCTGATGTTTATACTGCTTTTAACTGCTTTTAACCCTGAATGAACTCGAGTCCAGCCTTAAACCCCCCAATCATCCCACCATCCAGACCAAGAAAGACCAAATGACCAGGCTTTTGCCATCAGGGCTGCTATAGACACTGGAACAACCAGGCTAGCCAGCGGAGCTTTTCACATCTCTCTTAAAAACCCTTTATTTATGCTCCTTTTACTTGGGTTTTTGGGAATTGTGCTTATTTATAACATTTTTTAAACCTTGCATTATGTATTTGGCCTTGTCGTGTACCCTTTGTTCTTACTATTATTGCTTTTCTTTTATTCATGCCAAACATTTTATAACTGTTTTGGTAAGAGATACATAAATGAGGTGTTAATAAATATCTGGTAGAAGCAGAAGTGGTTGCTGTATTCCAAGATAAATATTATTTTTATTTGAAGTGGGATCTTGTTTCTGTATTATGTTGGTGTATCTCCAATGCCAATAGGTCTTCATGTCTGGTTAACTTGAGTTTTCTGCCATTTTTTCTTGATGAGTTTTTCTTGCTTGCATTGAGGGTCCAAGGCTGGCGGTGCTCAGAGGGCTTGGCTCTTGTGCTATGTTTTGTGTCCTTGTATTTTGATTAATTGTTCATTAGTTAGATTGAGACAGGCTCATTCCTTGTTAAGTCCTACAAAGCACTGTTGCGATTAAATGCTACATGAATAAATTAACTTGTTGTGAACTGTCTTACATGCTTTCACTGCTTTTAATATTTCCATGTTCAGGCTATGTTGACAAATTCCCTCATAGTGCACAACGCAGTATCTACGTATCCAGTCATGCCGTTTACATCCGTCATTGAACATGACGCATTGAAGATATAATTCACAGACATTCCAAGAAAAGAAGCAACCCATAACCTTTGGGCTTTGAGGAGAATAGCCTTGAGACTATTACAATCACTCACTGTAACTGTTACTTCTTGCACAAAAGATATGGATCAGTCACACAAGTCACTGGATGCAAACGAATGGACTGCTCATCAAAAATATTGCAAAAGAACAGGTTAATTCAAGGCAATGATTTTTACTTTATTTTTTGCTTTGTCTTCAAAATGACTAATGCTACCCATATTCCTCACATTGGCTGCAGTATAGTTCACAAATGGAAAAGAGAACTCTATGACCTCCATAAACCTGAAATGGATTCATATCATGCTTTGTGTAATTTGTTGAAGCCATTCTAATAGTACACTAATGCCTTCAGTATCCATTAAGTCAAACCAAAGAGAAGCAATGAGTAAGGTTCCCATTCCCAAGGGCAGAGATATATTTTTCAAGTGTGTACCAAACATCGAAGACATTCATACTCTTCATGTTATCTGTGCCAGGTCTGTTCATCTCTCTCTCTCTGAATCAGTGCTGTGTAGGTTTAGCATCCTGTGGTAAATACACACAAGGTCAGAGTTCACACCATGCACACAAAAAATATTTTTTATATTTTCTTATTTTCTTGCCCTGCTGAATAACTTCCATCACTTGGCTGAAATTCTGATTATATTTATCATCCAAGCATAATGATAAATATCAGATATATTACCTATAAGATGCTGATGTTAATGCATGAAACAAAAAAAAGTTCCAGTAGTGGAGGAGTGGAGGAGGACTTCACAAAGTGCTTAGGACTGTGAAAAAAACAAAACTTTTTTTTTTTTTTTCCCCCAGCACTGTAAGCATGTGGAGATACTGCCCCCATGTGGTCATGGCGGTGACACTCTTGGATGACTACCTGAAAAAGCCAACAGCTCCTCAGAAGAACCTGTTCTGCCAGAATCCTCCACCTGTGTTCTCGCAGGGCATGGCTCCAAACAGTGCATTCAGTTCACAGATGCCCCTCGGGATCAGCTCCTCTGTACCAGTGGGCTGTCTCACTCATCATATTCCAGGGCCCGCTTTGTTTAGTGGGCCCTATTTGTGTTAATAACCAAAAACGGACTTGACAAATAAGGTGAAACATTAGCAGAAGCAGCAGCCGTGCCGAACAAGTATTTCACACAATGTGCTGAAAAATGCAAATTAGGAGGTTGATTTGTAATTCATGTGGGTTTTTTGTTTCTTTAACATGCAATCAAACAGTATAGGTTTACAATTAAAAAAAAATTTTTGAGAGCAAAATTATCAATGCTGCAATTCTTTTTTCCTTTTTTTTTTTTTTTTTGCAAGTATGCAAAATTTTGTTTGTGATTCCCAAAGTTTTGCTTGCTGTTGAGCTGAATCTTGTGGGCAGGATCTATGCTGGGAGATGGAAGACCTGTCTGTATTGGCCGCAAACAGAAATTTTTGCATTCAACAACAAACAATTTGGATTTGCATTTTAATCATAAATTTATTTACTTGCAAAAAATGTTTTTTTTTTTTGGATTGCAGCGTCAATAGTTGTGCTCTCAAATCTATTTTTTTTTGCAAACCCATTCAGTTTGATAATAAAGAAACAAAAAACACTTCATTGGAAAACGTATGTTTTTGTTAAAGGTACATGATACTTTGAGTGAAATGTACATGTATGTACTTGTATTTCATTGACTGGATATGTTGAGTGGCAGCACTGATCAACTCCACATTTGGAAACTCAAACCTTCCTTCACTTTGACTGAGGATTTCCTGTCTCCATACTGCCTCTGAGCACTTAAGACGCAAATAGTCTCAGCTGAAGCCTCTTAAAGATGCTCTGAATGGGAAAATGGCTGGAAAAAGAACCTGACAAGAGTCTCAAGATGTCTGTAAGTATGGATTTTTAGAAGTGACAGTGCATTAAGAGTTTTCTACATACTCTTTTGTGAATGTAAGTTTTATCTGTCTTAAAACTTTAAAATACCCTGAAATGGGAAACTATGGGAAAAGTGCTACAGTTCTACGCTGATAAAAAAAAAAAAAAAAAAGAGCAGCCAGTTTTGTAATATCACATCACAACTGGCAAGGCTTATGCAAAAACTTAGGCTTAGTGGACAAGTAATACTTACTGTCCGTGGGAACACATTTATTTAAAAAGTATGCTGAACATGCTTACAAAAATATTCAAAAGACTGTACACTGATTCTCAACACTGTGCAAAATGTAAAGTAGATATAAAGTATTTCCAACTCCAGTTGACAGAAAAGTCAATTCAAGGTAAGACAGACCTGTGAAAAAAAATTGGAGCTTCCTCAACATTTACAGATATTCATTTTGGTCCGACTAAATGTTGGATACATGAGATGTATTCCGAGTCCAAATACTTTGAAATGTGTGCTCAGAGCACATAAACCTCCCGTCAATCTGAAATGCAAACGAGACAGAAACAGAATGTGTTTTTACAGAATGTGCCAAAAGGAACGCAAGTAGTGGAACCGTAATCCAGCAGTTATTATCTAAACATGCTGTTGGCTGGAAAAACATAAATTACTTTCATCTCCTAAAGTATGTAAGTATTGAAATGTGACATATGTAAGTGCATTCACATGCACTATAAACTGTAAATGCAAACATTATTGTGTAAGAGCTGAATCCAAGTCTGGAGTAAAAAAAAAAAAAAAACATTTCTCTTCTTCCAACTAGACATGCTTACATTCAACAACATAAAAACACATCTATTTCTAGAACACTTGGACCAAACAGTTACACTGAATGAAAAGAACTCACAAGATTAATAGTTAGGTACAACAATATGTGTTCAAGTTAATAACTGAGGTTAAGTAGCTGAAATGCATTCTGTAGATTCATAGGGCTGAGTGCCTGGTCCCAATGTCTTCGTAAAACTATGGTAGAAATAAAAGGGAAAACCAAAAAACAAACAAACAAACAAACATTTCCAGTTTCTTCCAATGACAAGTGCACTGTTCTATGTTATATGTGCATCCACACCTATGAGATAAATCCTCTATGAGCCAAACTCTTCACTGTGGAGCAGAGCTGACTGTACCGCGCCCTTCTGTTCACACAAGGATTCCACCTCCTTTTTCTCATTTAATCTGTAGGAACTTCATCTTATTCCCTGAAAAAAAAAACAATCACAAAAAATAGTTAGACCTTGAAAACCAACCTTTTACTAAAGTTTTTCGTAAAACTGTAAGAACGGAGCAACACTAACCCAGTCCTTTGAGGAATTTGTTCACACCACTTGGCTCTGGTTCAGGATATGAATCCAGATACTCAGCTGTTCTGACTTCAAAGAGACCTAAGAGATGGTTGGGAATGTTTAGTTATCACAGGACTTGCACTGAGGTAGATATCCAAGTTTATGTTTTTTCAATACAAAATCTCAACGTTATCTGTACAGCAATACATTTCTATTCCTCCTGTGTGGTCTTGTTTACATGCACAGAGAATTCAGTTCCTCAAATAACCTTGATTTAGGTCAACGCGTTTTATGTCCTAACACATTTTGAATAACCCAGATTAGGTGCCTGGATCCCCGTGTTCCCATATTTTTCGTTCTGTACAAACTCAGACATGCACAGCACTGTGGGTACAATGTGCTCAGAGACGTAAGGGGCAGCTTGCAGGTGACAGGAATATTCTTGTAATTGGGTTTATTCAGGGCAACAAGGAGACTCCAAATTGGTCGAGTGTTGGGTTGTATAGTTACCTGAGGGTTATAGGGGTCCACATGTTGGTGAAATATCCTCATTAGTTGCTCCATGTTCCCCTTGGCTGCTAATCAGGAATACTATATTTCTGTGTCTCCATCTACCAACATGGGGCAGCAAAACCGGTCCCAAATAATATTTTTAGCACATAAACCAATACGAACAAAGGAGATTATACCAATAAAAAAACAACAACAAGGCCTGGTGTTCATTTTTTGAGGAAATTACACAGCTCTTTCGGTGATTTTCCTTTTTGAATTGGAAAGCAGATCTGGCAGGTAGTGTCTGCAGGTAGCTTTCGCATACTAACCTTGTGCCAGGAAGAAACATACTGATTTAAGAAATAATTGCATTTACAATAAAAGCTACTGGGGCTTGCTTTTGTATTTTTTTTTTTTTTTTTATGTAGGCATAATCCACTTTGTTCATGCTTGTTTATGTGCTAAAAGTGTTAGTTTGGGAGATGTTTTGCCGTGCTAAGAAAGTGAAAGGAGAGGTATAAATATTGTGTTGTGGATTATCAGTGCAAGGGACACAGAGCAACTGGAGCAACTAATGAGGACATTTCACCACCATGTGGACTCATACAACACCCCTTTAACTGTAAAAGCCAACACTCTACCAAAGTTGAGTTTTGTTTGAACTGCAGTATGACAGGACAGCTGTCTGTGCAGGTGAACCCAGCCTCTGGCACACTGCGTACCTTTGCCCCCTCCCTTGCGCAGCTCCTTGTCCTGAATGAAGCCAGCGAACATCTGAGTGTCCATGAAGAGCTGCAGGAACTGGCGGACTCCACGGGAGGGATGAGATTTGCGGAAACTGTCACGCTGCAGCTCCTTGCCTCCGTTGGAGGTCTCGACCATGTGGAGGGGGTAATGGCCCACCAGCTCCACGAAGAACCGAACAAAAGCCTCCGACACCAGTGAGCTCAGCTCTGCCTGCTGACCTGAACGGCCCAGAGACAGATGAAGAGGAAAAGAGGCACTAAATGAGAGATTCTGATGGCAGATGAATAATAACATATCTGTAGAATAAGAAATTGCACAGTGGGGTATGCAATTTTCATTAAGTTCAATTAAAGTACAGACTTGTGAGAATATAACTGCCATGGCTATGCTGATTCAGAAGACCTACAATTATCTTATAACATCTGGAAAAACATGCAATATAAATATTCAAAACAACAGGAAAATTATAGTAATGTGACTAGAGGTAAATGATAGCACATAGTGAGATATGGTCAATGTAGTGCCTATGGGAATATTTATGGAGAGTCTTTATTATGGAAAAGGAACACCAAGGAACCACATTTTTCAAAACCACTAAAACTTAATCACAGTGTTCAAATGGTACATTTAACTGATACATTTTACCACCTTGTGTTTGCATAATATGATTTAAGACATTTCAACAGTTTTTTTTGTAATGGTGCATCGATCAGACACCGGTCATAGCTTTCCAATAAATATTCCAAATAGGTCATTGGTAACTGGCCAGTCAGCATTGCAACTGCCCCATCCAGATAAGAAATAAAAAAGTTTAAATAGCTGGATCAGGAAAGAGGTCAAGTGTCTGCAGTAAAAAATTCGAGCCAATGTGCGGCAGTGTGCAGACCATTGGTAGCATGTCGTCCATCTGGCACTGACAGCTCATTTCTGACACTGTGATTTGAATTTCACAGCCTCTGATCACAGAATAGAAGCAGTTTAATGTACTGGACAGAAGGCAGAGCTGAAGGCTGCAGAGGCAGTAGCTGAGTAAACAAGCACCTCAGTCTTCAAGTGCACACTAACATGTAATTACTGTTTGGGATAACACCTATGATTTATTAACACATGAATGAGCAGCTATGAGAACATTCTGTTCAACACCATGCTAGATTGGAATTTTACTATTTATTCTTCCTGTCCACTTTAACATGTAATGTGTTGTTGATGTTGTTGATTCGTAAGAGATCTACCATCAACTGCTAGTCAGAATCTGCCTTTGAAAACCTGATCGGTGCATCCCTACGTTTCCAGAATGGGAGGGCCTCCTGCTTTGCTATAATACTCATCGACATTTTGAGGAAAGAATGAGAGGAACAAGTCAGTTTATATGGACAAGTAGTGACTGCAGGGCCTTTAAGTGAAATATCTCTTAATGAAATGTGGGTGATGTTTTTGCCATGCTGACCTCCTGAGCTGTCAGCGTCCTCCTGTCTCAAGAGGTCGTCCCTCTCCTCCAGGATCTGCTGCAGCGCTGCCTGCAGTTTACTGGGCAGGATGCAGTCTTCATCGCCCAGCTGCCGCGCAACACAGGAGAAGTAAACATTAACACCCTAGGAAACTCTTGTTGAACACTGAGAGCATGTTGGTGAACTACCACCGCTGGAGTAACTGCATCTATAAAGGCGTTCATGCCACAGGTGGCCCTTGGTGTGTTTAATGTCCCTCATTCCTTTATTCAGTCTATTCAAATAATGCTGGACTGAGGTTGTAACCTGTATTTGCGTCATCAGGGTGTCCACAGGAATCAGAGTTTAACAGAGTTTAACAAAATTTGACATATGTTTTCTAAGCAAATTATCTTTTTTGTCTAAAATAAGCAGGTAAGCGTAAAGTAAAGTACTATATATTTGGTCAAGTGCAGATAGAAGTTCTGGGTGGGAATATGTTAGCTTATTAACTAGACGATTCTATCAATTATTCTAAGTTTTCTAAGTATTATAGCAGGTGCAACTGATATTATTCCATCCATTACGTTTTCCCTCACAGGACGCAGGACAAGTAAGTCCAAGGATTTTGTTGGATGTCAATCCAAAGGTCAGTATGACAGGTGAGTATAAACTGAGTTAGGCTAATCTACAATAGCTGTTCCCGCAACAGGCTAAGTGCAGATGAGTAGCTCAGTATAAGGATATTATTAGATCACTAGATTAAAAGGAACTTTGCAAATAAAAAAGAAAGAAAGAAATGGATGGATGGATAAATGAAATTATAAAAAAGTGATGTTGAAATTAAGACCTTGTGACTTAAAAATTAAGACAATTTAATGACTTTTAAGCCCTGTATATGTAAAAAAATAAATAAATAAATAAAATTAAAAAAAATATTTATGACCTCTACAGCCTTGTGGACACCCTGTTCACAAAGCTAGACCTTCAAATGTTGCAGAGTCAAAAAGTTACAGAGGCAAGTTAATCTGAGTCTGTTTTCATTAGTTTAGAGTTAACAGCTGGAAGAGACTGTGGCTGAAAAAGACAAGATATGAAACCTGTTGAATTAAATGTCAATTAAAAGGCAGCCAAAACAAAACCTACACACAACTGAATGAACATTTTGATTTGAACAGACTGAATGATCACTGCTAATGTCTTTGAGAGCTTTGGTGGTCGTGTTTGTGGAGTCACTTTGTTTCTGTCACTTTTAAAAACACTGTAGGTGCAAACAACAGACAAGTGCAGGCAGAACCATCCGTGGGCTCCAGCTGAAACCACACCTATCATTCACATTATATAAGATGATGTGTACACACCTGAACGACAAACTTGTCTGCACACAGATCCACTATGAGCACCTGGGGAGAAACCAGAGCAAATTACTGTTTGTCTCAATAGTAAACGTCTACCAGAACGCTGGTAGGTATGTCAAATGTAAAATGGTAAATATATTCCAGATAATTCAGCATGACATCATCCAACATCACCATGGGGATCATTAGTTTCATCTGATGAGAAACCACAGAACGTGAACAGAGTAGAGTGGTCGGAGCAGCAGCCATTTTTATGTGTACCTTTGCTATCGTATGTTTGCCGTTTAAAGTTAGTAAACACTTTTCTTCTCCACTAAAGTTGGGCTGAACGACAACTACAGCAGCATTTACAGAGTTACATTATGCACAAGGCATGTTTGATGATGCTAACCAGCTAGGTTTACTAGTTAGCACATATTGACTGGGCTAACAGGAGAAACCTGATCTTGCTAATGTCATGCTAATATCGTGTAACACACCAGGACACACTGATTCACAGCTTCACAATTCTTTTAGTAATATCCATTTTCAGGCTACAGCCACAGCATGACATTTCTACCCAATTTCTACCCATATACACCTAATTTCCCCTTGGGGATCAATACAGTATTTCTGACTCTGATCTAGTCAGTTCTCAAGCAGGTGCGTGACTTGTCAACACAGCAAACAGAAATAATCACCATTTTATTCTGTACCAGCAAGATGACCACAGCAAATAGGGTTATGACTGTTCTACTCCATTCAAGTTCTGTGTAGAAAAACCCACTGCATAGGAGGTCCAAATTTGTCTTCATTTTATTGATAAAAGCTACAGAACAGTGAGAACAGAGGAAGCTGTGCAACACACACACACACACACACACACACACACACACACACACACACACACACACACACACACACACACACAGGTTGGGATCAAATGGTCTGTAGACAGACTGGTTTATTTTAAAATGAGACTTGGAAACCCTCGACATAATAAATCTGCAGGTAATATATCCTTACTGACCTCCTCAATGGGCAGCTCCAGCAGCTGGGGCAGGCAGGGTGCCAGCGCCCCCATGAGGAACGGGGTGGGGGAGCAGCTGATGTCCAGCATGCTGGCCGGCAGCACGGGCACAAAGGTATGCTGCCAGGTGAACGGGTAGAGCAGCGCCAGCACTGCGTGGCCACACCGAGACAGCACACTGCAGTGTGGGGGAGGGAGGGGAAGAACAGGGAAGCAACGCCAGTTATTAGTCAACAGTTCTCACATAAAGAGGTCAATCGTCATCCACTGACAAGGCTGTGTTTACACTATTTCTTCGTTATTTGTGGAAAAAAAGCTGACTCAGCCACATTTCCATGGCAACAAGCTGCAATGGCTGCCATTATCAGCAAGCAGTGCTTCTTTGCTTCTCTGCACAACCACAACGCAGCCAAAGCGCAGCAACGCTGACTCTATTAACACAGTTATAATTCCTACCAACTTCTCCACGGCTGCTTTCTCCATTCTCACTCTGACTGATGTTCCAACATAAAGTCAGCTGCCTGTGTACTGACAAATTCACTGTGACTCGTCGACTTGCTTTATAAGCTCCTATACAAAGCTGAATTTTTTTCCACTATAGAAAGCACCCTTCTCTGCTTAAAACAAGCCAAGCTCAGCAGTTCTTCGCAGGCAGACCCCTCCCATCCACCTTGCGGCTGCTACACATTATCTTTACTGTTAAAAAGCCACTGGCAGTTTGAAAAAAAGCAGAACAGTATGAACACAGCTGAAAAGCCACCAGTTGTAGTTTGTTCCCTCTTAGCTTCCATGCAAAATAGTTGGTGACCTTTGCCTGCTGTTGTATCACACTGACTAAATAACATTTAGTCAGCCATCAGTGAATGCTCTACTTTGTCCTCAAATATTTAGGCAATATAAACAGGGTTTAGTGGCAAACAGTATTAGTAGCTGTAGCTCTTAGTGAGCTGACACACTGGGTAAAAACAGAGACAGATGATGTCCAACAGGTCTTCCAGCTGTTTTGTGTGTTAGCACAGCAGGAGGCTATACCTCAATTTGTCAGCGATGAAGATGACCCTCCTCTCCAGCAGCAGGGAGGCAAACACCTGCAGGAGTTTCCCAACACTGAGACACTGCAGCAGACTCTCAAAGTCCACGTGCTCCAGCCTGGAGTCCACAGGTCGACACAGGGTCAAAACCTGGCAGAGCAACAAGAGGACAAACACATGTTCATAGAAAGTATCTCCAAGTGCAAACACAGAATTGCAGCTTGTAGTGTGAACACCAGCAAAGACAAACTTCTCATACTAATGCTGAGTGTCTAAAAATAGCAGTCAAAAAGACAATGGCATCAACAAAAACCACAATGGTCACAGAATAGGAGCACCAGTGGAAAAAGGGTTTTGACATGTGACTAAGACTCTGGACTGACCAAACATTGCGGTATTTACTTTGGTTTCCATTTTTGCCTCTTTTCTACCAATCGTGTTTGTTTACTAGACCAGGGTTTTCAAAACATGTTCATGTTCTGGCCCCCCATGTTGACTTTCAGTAAACCATGGACCGCCGTTTGAAGTGATTTTGCCCTCGAGGGAAAATGAGCATCCCCTTTAATGTACTCATAAGGGAAGGGTTTATTATTTCATTTAGACTGAGTTCGTCTTAAATGTTAATGACCAAGAGTGACAGACCGACCGAAAACCCAGTAAACAACAGAACCTCCTCCTCATTGCCTGAAGCCGACGTGGCATCCCAGCACTGAACTTTATTTGTACAGCCCTGATTTTTTTTGTCCAAGTTGTTACAACACAAACCCTTCAGCTCTAAAATAGCTATGTCTATTGTGCACAAAGATAACCTCTCATGTTGAGTCATAGTCAGTGGTAAGGAGTGGTTAGGAGGAACAGGACTAGTAATTAGCAGTTCCTCTTCTCATTTCGGCATTACCTCGCTCCCAGCACCAGGGAGGAAGCTCTTCACTGTGATGGTGCGTCCAGGAGCCGGGAATGGGGCTTCCATGACGCTGCGCATGAAGGGGTAAACCAGCGCCGGGGAAATCTCCCGCCGTCTTTCCACCTCCTCCAAGATCTAGACAGAGAGACACACACCTGACTCCACCGGCTGACAGAGCTGCTGCTAATTATTGTCTTCAAAGTGGAAGACTTGCAAAAAACTTGGACAGAAGCTGCTGCATGCAGCTGTGCATGTGAATGCCCTTTTTGTCAAGACTATAGTCACACCTGTCGTTTTGTACATTTCTTTTGGCCAAAGGGAAAACGGGTGGGACACATCCACATGCACACAAAACCCTTTTGGAAAAGCACACCCACAGATTAGCCAGGATTATCTTCCAGTGTTGCCTCATTCCACCCAAATATACACAAAGAGTTTCAAGACAGTGGCTTTCAAAATCCTCAAGGGGAATACCACTGAATTTCAGCAAACATCAGTCCAACATCCCCTGAAGTCATCTCTGGCCAGAAACAAAGAGTTCATAACCCCGGTCTGTGATGTCATGTCTACTACAATTATTCAGCATGCCAGGTGCAACATCTGAGTGTTTACCTTTGCGAACAGGTTGAAACAGCCCAGTTTGCTGACGATACAGTGCACTTCAGGAAGCCTCTTCCCCTTTCCACTGGGCTTAAAGACACAGACATGGTTTGATATAGACACACAACATTGCTAATCGATGGCAAAATCCATTAGTAAAATATATTAGCCAATGTTGAGCTGAACTAGAATTAGAACAATGACATATCAGGAGCTTGTTTCATAGAGCTGGTTTTCCATTTTAGTACTAGTCTGACAGGTTTTTCCAATGGAAATTTGAACTGAGGGGGAAAAAAACAAAATAAATGAAGGGTCTGAGGGCTAACACCAAACTCCAAATAAAGCATAAACTCTAAAAGTTAGGATGTTAGGTTTGTGCATTTCATAGGCCTAGCTAAAACATTAATATTAACACTTCTAACACGAGTGATGATAATAAGCTTCATTAATAAAACGCTGGTAAAAACAGAGTTATAACATGCTATGTGACACAATAAATAATGTGTGTTTTGAAAAGACATTCAAACAGTTTTCCTTGTAAGGGGAGGCAGAGGGGCGAAATGCTGAAATTCCTCTTGGTGTCTGTCATTGATTCGGAAATCGTTTATTGTCTGTGATTCACATGGACTGGTCCACAGAGATGTTGAGCAAGCATTTGGCGGGCAGCCACGTCATCACAGACACACATATGTACGCACTCAAGATGATGACTCACGCACACACGTTAACACATCCACACTCACCAGGATCTTGCGACAGTAACAGAACCAGCGGCTGCCGTCTTCTCCCGTCAGAACAAAGGAGAAGGTCTCACTAGAGAGAGAGAGAAAGGGAAAGAGAGAGAGGACAATACATTGATTAGAAAGATGCAATGCGGTTTTTAAAGATATAATCCACAATTTATATGACATTTTTGATTTAATTTTGGGTATATACATGTGTTGTTGAATAGGTTAGGGTCAAGATATACTTTTCTGTAGTTGTTTACAAATCCTACAGATGCAAATTAACCTTTTACAGCATAAAAAATATAAAACGACAATGTTGAACTGAAACAAAGTCAGTCTTTGTTTCAAAACCGTTAGAACAGAGTGAAAAAAACCCATCTTAAACCCAATAAGTCACTTTGTAAAGAAAAGCAGGGTGGGGTGACAGTGTTTCAACAGAAGATGCCGCGTTGAATTGCAGACTGAGGTTTGTACCATGTGGCCGAGTTGTGTCAGTCTCTGGAGAAGTGAAAGCTCTGTTGGTGGACTAGTGACTCACAGAGAATAAGAAGAGATCTTTCTGTATAGCATGAGTTAGCATCAAAACCCACATCAGAAGAGCCATCCAACGCCCTGTGGCACTTCAAGACTGAATTAGATTAGATCAAACTTTAACAATCCCTGTGGGGAACTTGGTTTGTTGCAGCAGCAAATTATTGAATACAGCTGAGAAAAAACATGGGGTATAAATAAGGATAGAAGAAACGCATGCGAAAATGACAACACTAGAGCTAAGTCAAATTATGCAAATGAAAAAAAACAAAAGTGTATTTATTACATCATGTACAGTATATGCATGGAGCGCAAAAAAAAAAACAAGCAAAAAACACCTTTTCAAAAACATGTGAAAATAAAAATATCTGCTGTTTGCAATGAATGTTTAAAAATGAGAAAATCAGAGTGTTATCAGCATACCACTGTGTATGGTGTGTACTTTTGTTTAAATTTGGATAAGAACCTCTAGCATCCTGGAAAAGACATTATCATGGTGTTTCAGCTGACCTTGGTACGTCTGCTGACGGCCTCCAGTCCTGTGAGTCTGGGAAACAGAACTTGGGAATGGCTTTCAGACGATCCTCAGCGTCTCTGGAGTGGCGAGACGACTTCTCAAACTGGAAACAGAAGGACTCTACTTAACAACAGTACTGGATTTCATCAGCATCACTGAGGGGGTTCCACTGGGACCCCCGCATGAGGAGCAGTCTAGCTTCATTCACTGGAAATGATCCCCAATTAGATAAAGTGTAAGAATCGTTATATTTATAAGTTTAATTCCGACCATTATCACCTGAATTGTAAATCAATAAATCAACAACAATAAATATATTTCTATATAGGTCAGACAAACCCCAGTTATACCCATGGCCTGATTTATATCTATTTGGCGTCAATGACAGGAAAATACTTGTGAGCCCCTAAGCTATGTAGATACAGAGTTTTTATGTTATTGACTTAAGCAAACAGTGGAAATTCCTTGCACAAGTCAAGAATACTTCTCATTTTTGTCAAACAAGATTTAAGTTATGACATAAAACTGTCCTCATTAACATGCACAAAATAGCATCCAGCTAAAGCAGCATTATTCAAATATTTTCCTTTTGGCTAGAAGAAAGGTAAGGTTCTTTCTCTTAAGACTTCCACTAACCATTTTGGGGAACTGTTGTGTGATCTCAGGAGAGTAGGCGTTTCCTGAGGAGCCCTTTCTCAGCGACACCACCACAAAGATCTGGAAGAGCTGCTGCTGCTGGAGCTGGATCAGGTCCCTCTCCAGGGTGCGGTAGCCCGGCCGGCGCTTCAGTGTTGACTGGATGTAGACTGACCGCCTGGAGCCTGCTAGACACCCACAGTGCAGTGGGAGATTATGGTAATGCTCATCCAGGGACAAGTCCCATCATGCTTAGAGGTGAAAGATGTAGCCTTTTTAAGCATCAGTGTATAAAGTAGAAACTGCTTCTTGTGATCACATCTGCCAAGCCCAAACTGATCACTGCAAGCAATTGATTATTCTAAAAAATATTTTAACATTATAACATTTTCAATTTTTCTCTTGCCGAAGACATTTTTACATTTATTACATGAATTTAACACAATGTATGGGACTGCTTCACTATTTACTGAATCCTCAAAATACAGTACAGCTCTTTCAAACGCTTTTCAGTTCACAAATTAAATTATTGTGTAATTCAATTATAATACAGTACAGTGTATAAAATACACCGTAAAACTCCCAAAGCCGCTTGAGTTCAGCTTGTTTTTGTTCCCCTCTGTATGTAGGCTATTTCACTTTTTCACATATTAGACCCACATTCTGCAAGTGCATGGTTGTGGTCACGCGTGTGATACCGCCTGCCTGCTAGAGCCCGACCTTTTCATACCTGGTGGAATAATTACATAATCAGAGCCTGATGAGATTCAGACTGTAAATTATAAACTCTGAACCACAACGATACCTCAGCCGGTGCGCTGATTCTGTCCCGGGGCAGCAAGCAGGATGTGACGGGTAAACCCACAGCTGCTGCCCAGAGAAAGGAGCTTTTCCCTGGCAGGAGAGGCTGTCTCCTGCTCCGCCCTTTGTCAACAAGCAGTGGTTGAACAGCCTGATGCATGACAACAATTTTTAGTTTTGACTATCTGATGTAAACTGGATTCTATGAGGGACCGGAGTCGGCTTTAAATTGAAGTTTTACTGTAGGTACTACTTGATTACAATAACAAAATTAATTAAACAGCATTTGTACAGGAATGCATCTGTCCCAAGGTCCATATAAGCGGTTGATCACTACAGCCATGATCACTCTAAGCAGTTTCTACTGTAAGTACAATTTATGTGTGATGTTAGTGCCAGTGTTCCTTAAAAACAAAACCACATTTCAAATAAACCTTGCTGATACCCACAGCTGTTTTTGCCTGACGTTTACTGTCAATAAAGAAATGATGCAATGATAAATAATGATATTGTTACATTTTCTGCACAAGAGTGAAGAATGACTTTTAATGATCTGTCTACACAATATTTGTGACCATCACCTCCCATAAATTCTGCAGACAATACATGTGTAAGCTGCCCCATCTTGTCCCATTACAAGTCTCTTGGTACATTTGAATACTGCCAAGTACGTGTCTTTGTTTTCCTCTTCAGACAACATGAAATATGTCACCATGTGCTGACACTAAAGAAGAAAACTACTTCCACAGTCCTATTAAATTAAAGAGCAATGCAATGAATTTTTCTGGGGGATGTGTGTGTGTATGTGTTTTTTTCTTTTGGCATGTTCTACATTTAAGAAACCTGTTTCTTCATGTGGGATTAGATTCAGGTTAAAACCATGGTGATACCTTTAGTGTTGTCCTCAGGGTCACTCTCCGTCCCGCTGGTCTCCTCTGTGGATAAGAATTAGAAGAAGAAGAGATTAGGGAGGGGTAGAGGAATGGAAAAGATTGGGACGCCATAATCAGACTCAGACAGTCAGTCTTTGTTTGATAATAAGCGGCTGGCCCTATTGCAGCTGGCCTTGTGTGTATCATCAAACACGGGGTATTTCCACCAAGAGGCTAAACTTAATCTTATTGACGTGTTGATGTGTGTAACATTTGGATATCTGCAAAAGTGTTTGGTGTGTGTGCCATACCTCGAAGTGTCTGGGTCTTCACCCTCTTCTTCCCTCGCTTGGCGTCAAAAATCGTCTCAATCTTGTTGACATACTGTGATGCAGAATACACACAGACACATGTAAAACCCCATAATTTTACCAGCATCATACAATGAATTACAAGGAATCATGATATAACAGCCTCTAAGTACTTAATGATATAATGGATTTCCAGAATTTTTCATCCCTACATTCCAGCAGGCTTTTTTTCTCTTTAACTATGTTGTTCCATGTCTGATATTGGTCCTACTTTATGGCAGTAGAGGCCATGCATTAATACAGAGACCTGAGATGAGCTAGGCTAAAGCCTGCAGCAGACGCATACAGGAAGCTGAAACTTATCTTGAAGAAGGCACACAGAGTTCTGCCAGTTGTGCAGGCGAGCAGGACTGGCCTTTAACGTGAGAGCCTATTTAAATAGCTCAAGCATTTTCTTCTGACATAACAGTCTGCTATTCTTCGGCATAGAAATATGCATTCAATTTATTGTTACAGCAAATTTTCAACACCTAAACATTAACATTCTAAGTTTGTCAATATCTAGAAGATGCTATATGATTAATGTAACATTGTTAGCAATAATTTGTGACATTTTCATTTCACAAAAAAAATGCCCCATTTGGTATTGACTGTTGCTGACTGATTACAATCATAGAACTTGAATTGGAGTAGAATGGATTTTCCTATTCAAGTCAGCATAGCAGGACAGTCAGGGCGACAGCCATTTTTATTTGACTCACTGCCATTGCCAAGAACTTAGGCCATTTTGGCCTTATTTGTGCACTGCCCCTGTGGCAACTGAGCACAAGCGCCACTTTATTTTGAACTGGCCAAATGACCCCAGCAAACAGTCCTATGACCATTCTACTCCATTCAAGTTCTGTGGACACAACTAAGGCTGGGCAAGATATCAATGTTATATCAGTATCATGATGTATGACAGGATATTGTCTTCTAATATTGAGATATGGCACAAGTGCTGTGTTTTCCTAGTTTTAAAGGCTAAATTACAGTAAAGGCATGTGGTTTTCTGAACTCAATAGCCTTTTCTAGATTCTGTTTTTTATATTTATTTATATTTATATTTGGCTTTGCTCATACTGGCCAGCCCTAGACACAACACAACAGATATTCTGCCTATATCCTTGTAAACAGGTAATTCAGGTATGTAGCATGAGTAGTGGAAAAAGGAAAAAGACGCCACAGTCCCACCCATGTCGTTTGACTGACAGGTAATCTGTGGGAAGTGCAGAGTAGAAAATAGCACAGCAACAAGCACTTAGCACCAAACCAGTGGTCGAGCTTATGTAATGTGATTTAAGGCATCGATAAAGACACATTCCTCTGGTCAAAATACTATGAATCATTCACTTTAACTAAACTGTGACTTGTGAATTAGCTTGATTAATATTCCTGCTGTCTAACATGCTGGCAGACAGAAGTCTCGAGGGTTTGAGACTGGAAACAGATTAATGTTAGCAAGCTAAAATCCTTTCTAGTACGGATGATAGCCATAACATTAGCAGAGTGCCCATGGCATCACATCAAGATGTCAAATATATTGATGTACATGTCCATAATCCCTGTTTTATTACTGTACCTCATGCTCAGAGCTCCTCTTTCCACACATTTCCCATCTCCCTGGGTTGTACATTTGAATTCATGAATTCCGCCTGCCTTCTCTGAGAAGCTCTCTGACTTTCTGTCACTCTAACATTATCTATTTCTTTCAGTCTTCTCTCCTTCCTGCTCACCAAGGCGCCACCCTCATGCTTCCTCTGACACGCAACACATGACCCATCATTCAACAGGAAACCTGCCACTTACTATTTCTTGAGTATGGCAAAACCAGAGAATCTCGTGTCCAATCCAATCGTCCAACAGGTACAACATGTAATAATTTACTTGCTCAAATGTGCAAATGATCATAACAAGCAGCAGGGGTTCACACGTGTTCTTGATCAATACCAGTCAATCCACTCTTACTTTAATGGCTGCTAAGATGTTCAGCTCTGAAAATAGCCGAGCCGGTCCGTCCACTTTCTTTTGATTTCTTTGTTAAGGAGAAAAATACACACGCACACACACACAGACATGTAAGGTAAAGCCAGGCTGACGCTGACTGTGTAGGACCGCATTAACTTGGTGAGTGTGGTGTCAGCGAGGGTTAGGCTAACACACATGCATTTCAATGTGCTGAATGGCCAGACTTGTTCAGTCAGTTTGGAGTAATGTAATCATAGTGAACTAACCGCATCCATGGAACTAATGACTCACTTTTACAATTGCTGTTCAGGTAACCAATATATGCTGCGTAGCTCCCCTTAGACAAACACTGCTACTAGGTTCTCCTTTGCTCTCATCCTACTTCTTCCTGCTAACAACAGAGCATGACAACTTATGTTTGTCTTGTTTCCTACGGCTGTTGCTTGACCTGATACTACTTGTAGCTCTTTTAAACATTTCTGAGCTTATATAAGCCTTGTGTTGTGGTGTAAAAAATATTGCCTCTACCTTTGATGAATGAATTATTACTTAGCTTGTACCCCCGACCTCGAGTCTGTATACAGATGCTGATGGAAATGGTGACCGATAATGCTAAAGCATCGTGAAAGTATATGGTGTACCTTTAAGATACAAATGTATGAGATGTAAACTTTAAAAGATAGATGATACTCTGGCGTCCTTTAAAGCAGGGCTGATGACAAAATCCAAGTATGCTAGAGTTTACCTGAGGCAGCTTCTGTGTTTTCTGAGTGCTGGTGCGCCGGGATGTGACTTGTTTGGGAGTATCTGCAAAGGCTGAGGGGCTGGGGGACATTAATTTGTGGGACTCCTTCTGTTCCACTTTGCTAGCATAGCCTCGCAAAGTCTGGGGCTTCGGAGGGAGCTGCAACACATGAACTGAGTAGTTAGCACTAAGTCTTAGATGAATAGATAGCCGTAAAATGCATTACTCCCTCCTCCTTATTGGTAGAAAAACTTCAAGAGTCTCAAGGAACATGCACCAAGACTATTACCTTCGTACAGGTATGGTGAAATATACTCCACTATATTACTGTGAAATGCAGATCTAAATGTAAAATCCAGCCTTACCTTCGGGGCATGAGGGTTCTGTCTTGAAGCAACAGTCCTGGGTCGGGTCCGTGTGATAGGGAGGCACATGGGAGACAGTGTCACATCCTCATAGGGGTTTTCCCTTGTCACTTCACCTGACAGAGAAGATGGTACAGTTCAAGGTTAGACAGAAAACATCACAAGGTCTTTATAGTGAAAAATACCACTACATTTGTTTCTAGCTTGAAAGCAGATAAACAGAATTCCTGTCAAAGCAGTTGAGGAGGATTACCACTGCAGGCATGATGTAAAAATTCACAACTGTCCATGACTAGGCTAAAATGCTTCCATGACATATTCCTTCCTGGTCTGGTGACTTTGCTTTTCAGCTTAGATAAGTTGTTAAGGAGTAAACAAGTCTGGTTTCCACTATACTGTACTGTACTGTGACTGCTGTGAAGAAAAAACAACGATGTGAATTTGTGAAACAAGTAGTAAAATATATTCTGGTTTATTCCCACAATATGACCCGTTAAAATTCCCTAATATTTGCTGACTTCCCAGGGATTTCCAGGGGACTCGCAATGCCACGATATTCCAGAAGTTCTGTGACGAATGGGAAAGCCCCATTAAGGAAAGGGTCTCTTTGAACCTGAAGGCACATTTCTAAAATGATCTCCACTAATTAGGATGTACATTCTCTGGATTAATTAACTGATTCACAAAGCTTTCCCTCCATGTCTCTGCTGTAGCAATAAAACAAGCTGTAAATGGACATCAGCAGCTGAACAGTACGTTCATTCAATGACTTGCAATAGCCTTTATGACTTCCTGTCTTTGTCTGGTTTATAACAAGACTCGCACCAATTTGAGAGGCCTACAAAATGTGACAGGAGCTTAAGGAGTGTATTTACAATCAGCCGACAATGTCCTCTTCGGTTCATGTGAAAGAGGAAGTGAGACTCACAGACGATGTCTTCGTAAATATTGTCATCAGAGAAGGCATGGTAGAGGCCCGAGTGCCTGCCCTCGCCTCCCAGCGTGCCTTGCTTGGCGGTCAGACGCACAGCATCCTCGTACTCAAAAGACTTCCTGTAGGAGGGAGGCAGGGAAGGAAAGGCAGTGAGAAAGAGGGGCCTGGCTTCTGCCCTAAGATAGCCAGCACGCTATTGTTCATGCTATTGTGTTATATTCAGCCAAAGAGCCACAGACTTGGCTCAGCTTCTATATGCTGACATCAAGCACTGCAGCAGGAAGCTGAAAAAAGGTTAAAATCAGATCAGGGATTTAGACAGGAGTGGACAGTGACGGTTTCAGTCAACAAAGATAAAAGTTTGTCACAGTATGCCTTCATAGGCAGATAGTGGACAGCCTGGTGTATTATATCAGCTGAGAATGCCTGTGTAATAATGTTTACTATGCCCCAGGCATCCACTGCTTTCACCCAACATCACCAGAGTAACTTTTATACAAACCTTTTAAACACAAGCTTAGAAAAGGAAATTCATTTTTATTGTTTCAGTGTCGAAATGAGATGACATCCATGCTAACAAGGACACCTTAAATGAGCATACATGGATGGGACAAAATATGTATGGTGACATGTATTTATTATTTCCTAACTGACTTCCATTTCCCCCTGTGGGTGTCATGTGATTGACAGTAAGCAGAGCATAATGTAATCCAGCAAAACATTGAACTTCCTAACAATGCAATGATGATAAAAACAGAAACTGACCAAACTAAATTAAAGCTTCATATTTTAACAGTATGTGTTAGGGTATTCTTTCACACATCTTTAATAAACTGAGATTTTACAACTTCTTTTCCTGTTTTTACTCAGTTTCACAAAGTTAGGGTTAGGGTCACACACATTTCCTGATATTTAATCACCAACCTCTTGACAGATGATATTTAGCTAACAATAATGATGTGACACATTTCAACTGAAGATGATATTATAGGAACTAGACTGCTGATAGTCAAATCACCAAATAGCTGAATAGGTATACGGGTTATGGTGTTATGTCTCGTTTTACTTAGCCTTAAGTGAGATAGTGTGCGTGTGTGAAAACAACCAAATGTGACCCCTGGACCTGTGTCTGCTGAAGAACTAGGCCACGTCCAGACAATAGTGAACTCAGCTGCCAGATATCATGTGACATCACACCTGGAGCCCGGCCAGGGCCTGAGACTCTGACAGTTCCCTCCCAAAAACTGCCCCCAAATATTCACTTTCTCCACTTTTCAATAAACATCACAATAACAATCAAAATCCAGTGTATTTTTGGCCACAGCATGGGGCAGAAGAGCTCTTTCAATGTATAGGCATATTGTTTTCTTCAAACACAAAATTGCAGAAAAGTCTGGATTGTTTAATTTACCGTGTAGTAAAACAAAAAATGGAAGGTTATGCAAAATGCATACTTGTTGAAAAAAATTTCAAAGCTGTTTCTTGTGCTTACTTGCTTACTTTCTTGTGCAGTATGTGGCCTCACCTGTTCTTCCTATGTCTCGAAAACCCATCGTTCTTAGCAGCAGGACATGGAGGAGGCGGGAAGCTGGGTGGGTGGGCTATCCCACTGCTCTTTGCATTTATGTGGTTGTTAGGAGACAATCTGCTATCCCACTGGACCGCTTGCCCCATAGTGGCACTGGTGCCCCGATACTGGAATGTCCGCTGAGGTTTGGGTGGAGGCTGAGCTTCTCCTTTCTCCCAGAGTAATCTGTCCCCCTCAAGCCTCCGCCAGAAACCTCTAGAAGTGTAGAAGTTCCCTGCGGGCATGTTGTCTTCTTGGTCATCAGCTGGTAGAGATAGAGGTTTAGACAGAACCTCAACGTCCAAGATGCAGTCAGTTTTTTGGTCCCCGTTGGTGGTGATAATTTGTTTAGCTGGAGGATTAGTAGCATCCACTTTAGGAGACCAATGTACAAGAGGCTTATTTCCTGGGGTTCTGGCTGAAAATTCACTGGAACAATTATGAGTGGGCTCTGACTTTCTGCCAGCTGCTGTATGTCCAGCATGTGCTTCCCGGAAATCTAAGCCAAGGCTCTTAGTTTTAGAGAGGCTAGTTTTGCCTTGAAGTCCGCCTCTTGAGCCACTGCTACAAATCCCATTCCCGAGGAGATCTGCGGACAGAGTTCGGGATACGACAGGAGGGTGTGCTTTGACCCCGACATCCTGACTGCTGCACTGGTGACTGCGGCCTTCCCACTGGTTTATCTTCTGCCTGATGTTGATGCCTTGCTCATGAGAAGGGGGCCTTCCTGAGGAAGGGGCTTTCCAGGCCACGGTGCCCCGTTTCTGCAGGCCACCAACCACTCCGCCCCCTCGCCTGGCCTGCTCCAGCCCCAGAGCCAGCATGCTGAGGGGGGGCTGTGTGCAAGCTCGCCCTCAGTTCTCCATTGGTGAACATATGAGGGTTTTCATCAGAATGCAGGATGGAAACACTGCTGACCCAGTGAGTCTGCTTACGGTTAATTAATCCTGGACAGAATAGTTTAGGAGTGCCACAGTGCCACAGGGTTCCTCTACGTTTTCACGTGTCTTCTTGAGTTAGTTGAGTGTCATTCTCCCCCCTTCTCCTTTTACTTTACAAACCTGAAAAGTAGACAAGACAACAAAATTACTCATCAATCACTCGGCACTTCAAACAAGTCCAGGCAGCTCCACATGAGGCCAAAGAGACAACAGAGCAACCAAAGGGGACACTACTAGTTTTCAACAGCACACTTCTGAAGCAGATACGGGATGTAAGTAGGGCCAGAGTGAAGGTCAGGAAGGACAGGCTCTTGTCAAGGTTAGCTGCCAAAAATAAATCCAACAAGAGTAGGGAAAGACAGTGACAGGAATACGGCTGCTGCGGCATTGTGCTGCGATGTGAGAGTGAGTGTGTCTGTGTTTGTGTATATGTGTGTTTTGAGCCGCCCAAAACCTCCTCTAGCCCCAGGGGAATTGGCCTCCCTGTCGCTGCACTGCTAAACCACATAGCTGGCCAGCTATGAAATGCCAATGATACAGTAAAACATTTAATCTAATTTAGTGTTCTCTCAAAGCTCTTTTTCAGAAAGTGACTGGGAAAAATGGACATTTCAAGCGGTTTGTTACAGTGGCTTCAAAGAGTTATAGAGGCAAGAAGGCACATGAATCCCAGGGCGCATACAAAGAGCCAATGACAAACAATTAGGGCGATAATGGAAAACATCTCAACCACACCTATCTGCACAGCGGAATAAAAGCAGAGTGGCTGAGCTACGCAACAAAAAAAACATAAAAACATAATGTAATGTAGTTTAACTGAGGCCAGTGTTGTAGATTGACAGAATATGTACCATATGAAGCAATATATTCCAAATTAAGATCTTGTTCCTTGTGATCAAATGTTACCGTTGAATGACTGGATGTGAAATTTTAAAAACAGCATTTACTCTGACTCATGTTCGCTGCCTCAGTTTGGTTACTGTATACTCTTGTTCAGCGGCTCCTGGCTTGCTGGAACTGAACCACTTGGACACGTTGCACATTACGACGAAGGCTGAAAACGTTTAGAGAAGGGGAGACATGGTAAAATTCCACAGCGCAGCTCATGATCATAATAACTCTATGAGCTGCATTCCAGCAGAGCTGTCTGAGGGGGGGGGGCAGGGGAATAAATTTAACTAGAGACAGTCAGTCAGTCAGGCCTGCAAATGATGCCTTTGTTTAGTTTGACCTAAATCTAACGTGTGCGCACCAGAATGTCACTCAATCACAGCCAGATCCCGCGGTGACAATGCGGCTACTACGCTGACCCACTTGCATTACTTGTCTTTGTGTGCGGTATGTTATACAGGAAGGCCTGACTTGCGTTTCCTGAGATGCAGGAAGAAGGATCAGCACACTGTCCATAATTATGGTGCAGAGATTTGCACCCAGCTATAACCGCTGATTTGAGAGCTATGTTTAGGTCAGATCATATCCCAATCCTATGACAATAATCAAACGTTCTCTTTGAAATGTCTCCACAAATACATCCTGCCACTTTTGCGAAAATGTCTCATTCTGTCTTTCCCATGGCCTCCAGTTGACAACACATTTTCACAGAATTAAACGGACATGGCTAATACACCATGAGGTCTTGTGATGTCAGACACGGCGAGTCAGAATCAACTAGCATAAAGCTCCATGAGGCTGTCAACCTTAGGGAGAGGCATCCCCATACTTTCAGTGAAACTCTCTGAGTCATCCAAGTAGAAACCAGACACAAAAGTTACGAATCCCCAATACCTGTCATCACCTGGCAGCTAAATTAAACCTAACTGCACCTTCAAAACAGCCACAAAACACCATCCTTAAGAAGTGCGGCATGACACAACGCGTCCTAGGCGGGGCATTTTACGAGTGTGGTTTACCGTAAACAGTGACAGTTAAAGTTGTAATAAAGCAAAACTTGTTGGTTTGCTAAGTGCCAGAATAAAGGAGACACCAACATAAAGTGTGTCAATATGGCACTGGACGATCTCTAGTCCTCAAAGCAGCTTCAGTGCACCCTTGCTCAAATTTTACAGTGTCAGTGGATGCTAAGATGACAAATTCCATCACATTTGATGTCATTTTTGGTTGTAGATGGCTGTGGAAACCACTTTAATGGCCTCTGCTCCAGATTCTTTGGCACAAACCTGGAATCTGAGACAGCTGCAACACCGATGCTGAGCTAGATGTACAGCTGCTTGTGTTATTTATTTACTCCCATGTTTCCTCTAAATTTGGCAACACCTGCAGATGGTTCTCATCAGATAGAAAAATCCTCTGAGACTTCAGGTTCAACTGTCCTCAATCCCAATTTTGCTGTTTGAGAAACACTAAAAAAGAATCAATGGACTCCTGGGTGCTGAATTTGCAGGCCTGTAGGTAATCATTGACTGAGAGAAGTGACAGCTACAGGAAGAGAGAGGGATCCAGACGAGAAAGTCTTGCTAACAGACCTCATACATATGGTTCTCTATTGTATGGGGGAAAAAACACACCAAAGTCCTTTCAAAACTATTCCAATTTGCTCATAGGAAAAAACTTTTTGTCACATAACAGATGACTTAAGACTTTATTGAACCCTTAAGAGCCACTCTACAATTCGGCATATATACAAACAACCAGAACGCACTTTATATTACTAAAATATCAACTTTTAGGCCTATAACTGGACCATACAGCTCGCTAGCTACCAGACCACAGTGCCGTTTGGTGGAAGTACAAGCAGGCTAGTTCCCAAAGTTGAATTTTTTTTTTTTTTTTTAAATGTGTCGCTTGGTGTGTTGGGTGTTAATTATGTCGAATTGAAGAGTGGACCCTATCGATTCAGAAAACATCTAGTTTTAAGGGTACAAAGTGTGAGGTATATAATTAATTCATCAAGGCAGTTCTATATTGCCATGTTTAAGTGTGTTACATGGAGTTTGGCACCACAGTTTTGTTCACACGACAGAAGCTATCACCGAGGGCACGTCTAACTACAGTAAATTGATAGCGTGTTAAATAAATAAATAAATAAATATATGTAAATACTCACCTCTTGAGTTACAGGGCAGACAAGATAGCTGAAGCTACTTAGCGTTACGGAATGAAGTGCCAAAGTGATACCAAATGTAACGTTAGAGCAAATTTCATGCAGCCCAACGGAGGCAAACGTGTCTTATATCCGCAGCACTTTGAGGTGCAAAGTACATTTTCGTTGACAACGGTACTGACAGAGAGAAAAATCCAAATACAGCCCCGCTTCATTCGCTCCCATCGGTCTTCACTCTGGACGAAACTTTCAGTCTCGTTAGCTAGCTTGAAGCGACTGCTGTCCTCTTTGGTAAGTTATTAAAAAGAAATAAATGACAAACTTAACAGTGGATAAATGTGCTCTTGTGACGGGAAAACGTCCCTATCAAACGGTTTCTTCTGCTTCACACAACAAACCAGGCAGCATGAACATCAGCGCAGCCCTCGCCCTCCTCGGGACAATAAGAATCAAGTTCCCCCCAAAACAGACACCACTTCCGGTTACAACTTGACTCAATAAATAAATAAATAAATAAATAAATAAACTCACTGTTGGGACACTAAAAAAGTGAACTGAAACTATATAATAACAACAATGACCACAACAAAACGTTATTATTATTATTATTAGTAGTAGTAGTAGTAGTAGTAGTAGTAGTAGCAGCAGTAGTAGTAGTAGTAGTAGTAGCAGTAGTATTTCCTCCAGAGTAAAGAACGATGAAAGCGAGCGAAATGGGACTTGTGCATGTGTATGCTTTTTTTTTTTTTTTTTTTTTTTTTTTTTTTTAAACATACATTTACGTTGAAGGTAAATGGTGTGGGTTCCGGTTTAGCCGTGGTGACAGTGTGCACTTGACGCCGCGGCGGTGGGAGAAGTGGACTCCTCCGCGGTGATCCTGAGCTGCTCAGGGAGAAGACGTCATCACATCAGCTCCTGCAGCTGTCAGCGATAACTGCACACTGCTGCCTTCACTGCTGCCCGAAATGTAGTCAACACGATTTATGCTGACCACATGTCAGTACATAGGCCTGGTATAGGGGTTAACATCCCATCATGCCCGAGTTGGATAATGTGACTTTTAGGTGATGTGTCTTTAGGAAAAAGTTGCAGAGGGTGTGGAACTTGTTTTGAAATGTATTATAAAAAAAAAACTTTTGCCTTATGAATTTAATGAAAGATTGATTCGGTTAATGCACCTAATCCTAACGTATGGCATAGCTCCTGCAACTAATATCAGCAACAAGTTGAAACCCATTCTAATGATCCTTATGTCTGGGAACAAGTGGAGCCTTGCCCTGTAATGAACAACTAGAAGTCACTCACAACTATCAGTTCATAGCCCCCCAGTACACCAATGCTATGATTTTTCTTCTTTTGATATGGTTTTTCGTATGGCAGTGTCTGGCTTGATCTGTGTTCTATATAACAATGACAAGAACTGATGATGAACAAGATGATGACAAGATGAAATTTGGACATGTTAAGGATTAGCAAGAACCACAACTTTGCCATATGAAGTTGACGCTGTTGGAAGTGAGGGATGTCTTAGAGCAAAAAACTGCAGGCAACGTAAAAGCTATGCCAACAACTGATGGTAAAAGTTATGTATTTATAGAGCTTCTGGCTAATAAAGTCATTTAAATATTAATAAGACGCCCTACTCTCTTGCTGCCACACACCACAGCTCTGTGGAGCTTCAGTTCTTAAAATAACCATTACAAAGATTTTTGTGTCGTAAAATCCCACCAAAAGACTAAAGTCAAAACCAGAGTCGGAGCTTCTGAGGAGCACCTGAAGGCACCAGTAGACACTGCCAAGTCATAAAACTAGACAGGATCCTCTTGTGAAACAAATAAATCATTTCTCATGCACTGCTGTGAAAAGTGAGCCAGGCTGGTTTGGACATGAACAATAAATACACCAATGTAACATTGTCATAGACTGCTGTAACAGACAATGAAGAAATAATAAACATGATATAGTATATTTTCTTTTATTAATTTCATTCTCATACATGCTGTTCCTCCATATGGCACACAATACACAGTGACTAGAGGACAATTATCAACAGTATCTACATCCAGAGGAGAGAACAACAGTGCATTCGAAGGCTCTTGATTCACTTGTTTGAAGGTACTTAAATTAGCATGCACAGTGCAGATAAAAACTAAGGTTCTGCTATCATCCAGTGCATATCCGAAGACAATTTTAGTTTCCTGAAAAAAATCCTGAAAAATGAACACCTAGAGTTTTTGACCAAGTGTGGGCTGAATCTGTGTGCATTTACTCGGCCTTCAAGCCCTCCTTGATGAGGTTGAGCTCGTAGCACAGGGTCTCATGGCGATATGCCATACGGATCTGAGCCACGTTGGTCTTGCGGATGTCATTGCCCTCTGGGCCCTCTTTCAGGTAGTTGGCACCCAGGAAATGAGCCTTTTCCTGTAGCAAAGAAGAGAAACAGAGGCATGTTTTCATATTGGTAATAGTAAGAAGTTGTCTCTTCACAGTATATCATACACACTAGTATGTTTAATGTCTATGTCTATCACTCTAGTCTTTATCGTGTGATGACAGAATTTGCAGGTTTGCTAAAGATAGCAAATTGGACAAGATGTATCATGACCTTCTTATTAATAATCATTAAAGTAATAATCTGTGATATGGGAATAAATGTCCCTTTTGTTGCTCTCCACCACTGAATGCGAAAACACTCTGGTGATTCAATCTAAAACAAGTTCATGAAAGCTTTTATAATTGCTGTCCTAAACACTTTCCAAACAAGTTTTCTTGGTATAAAAACACAGGAAGTGATACATCTGACTTTCAGTTTGTTTGAAACAAACAAAAGTAGAACTTGGGCCGTGAGAGTGAGCAGCAAAGCTGGACAGACAAAGAAACAACACCCCCCCACATAAAGTCACTTCATCAATATAAAATATGCAAAACAAAGATCTACACTGTAAATACATTAAAACATAAGCAAACCATCACTGTATCAAAAGAGCTCCATGATGTGTGTTACCTCATCTGACAGGCTGCTCTGCAGCACACTGTTCCTGGAGATCTCACACATGTCGCAGGTACTTAGTTTGAAGACCTGGGCTGCAATGGCATACTCCTCCATCAGGGGCTCCTGTGACAACAAACACTGAGATTTACACTCAGTAACACAGGACCAGATCTACCTCCGGCTGCTGGGAGAGACACAGCTACAACCAGATACACTGAAGTATAGGACATTGTTGCCAGAAGATTTAAGTGACAGACATGAGGCAGACTTTTCTCTCCATCAGGTGTTCGGATAAAATCCGCTCAAATCATTCTTGCAAAATATCCACTCAGTGTCACACAGTCTAATGCAGTTCAATGCAGCAGCTCTGCCATAAATTCTACCTTTTAACAATGTTCAGTTTTTGTTGACATTTTTGACGTGGAGAATGTGTGAATTTAATTCTCTGTTTATTACTGAAGTTGTAGTTTGCAGAGGTCTTGTACTTGACTACATTGTATTGAGATGTGTTTCTTATTTTTTGTCCTCCCTACTTATATGCATGAGGGGGACAGAATATCAGAAACAGCTCTCAGTAAAATGCAGTCCAGTCCAACAGCAGCACTAACTATGAGCTCAATGCCAAACATAGAAGTGAAACACCTCTGTTACTGTGACAAAAAGAAAACCTGAGCATTACAGGCAGCAGGAAAGGAAACTTTATGGCACAACAGTTGGATTGGATTGGATTAGATTGTGCAGGTGGACCTAATAAAGTGACCACTGAGTGTATACAGTAGCCTATGCAGCTTGATCAATGTAGAAACAACACGTCTAGCTGGAGTCTTTCATAAGGTGAACAGCTAATATTGCACATATGAAAATCTGCGCTTTCTATAAATATGCCAACTACACATTTAGCATATCATATATAGAAATTCACACATTTTTGTTTTCTTCCTGTCATTTTTTGGGTATTATTTATGGTATTTATTCATATCATGCATATTTTCTGAGTATGTTCAGTTGTTATTTTGGGCATATTTTCATAACACAGTAATTAATTTTTTTTTTCTTTACCACTTAGTTCACTGGAATTGTTGGCTGCCTCCCATTTGCTGTTGGTTTCCCCATGAAAATTAAGTTGGTGCAGAATAAATGTAAGAGCCATGTGCCTCACCTCTAGAGAATTTGCATTGCTGCCAAAGTATATAACACAATTCACAGCTCTCAACATTGCTTGGTATATCAGCCAGTGCTCTGACCTTTGTGTAGTGGAACTGCATGGGGTCGTCAGTGGACAGGGAAACCACCAAGCCTTTCTTGTGGAACTCCAGCAGTGGGTTCTTGGCATATTCCAGGAACAGGCTGTTGTTGCTGAGAGGGGACATGGCGATGGGCAACTGGGACAGGAAGTACAGATACTGCAGCACAGGGCTCTGGAGGTGGAAAATAGACACAATCAAAGAGATATATAAATTTTACCATATGTATTTGTTAACAAATATTCTCAATATCAGTTTAAAAACTGATATTGAGAAGAATCTTCAAGAGAAAATAAGCACAGAGAAGCACTATAAACTACTATGCTATAGTCTGGACATGACACACATTTCTTGCAATAAAATCATGGACCTCACCATTCATTTCCATCAGCCACCACTTCAAGCATCCTCTGTCGACACATACCCACTGTAAACAGCCTTTGGTGACACTGCTACAGTCAACTGAGGTCACTAGTATTGTGGGCTGACTGTTTGGAAATAAGTGTCATGACATTAACACGTCCTACTGAAGTGAAATGCCACATATAAGCTGCAAAAGAGGGCTGACCTTCTTGAGGTTGAGGCCATGAGAGATGTTGTCAGCAGTCATGAAGCAGGCCAGCAGATGGGTGACGGCACCAGCCTCACCACAGTGAGGCCTGAACGTGAAGGTGTTCATGCCTCTCTCTCTGCACAGCCACAGACAGACACACAATGAGACTTTTATCAGCAGTTTTAGAATAAAAACAGACAAATATCCCTAGATGAAATTATTGCCTTGTTTAGTCCTGTCAGATGAAGGAAATAATGAAATGTGGGGACAGTAATAAAAAGGAAAACAGGTATCCTGTATCAGAGACATCTTTAACATTAACAAAATGTGAAAATCATGTCCCTTAAATAAATAATGTAGCACAATGACAAATACAAATCAACAAATAATTTTACAAAATTATGAACAATGCAAACAAAAAAAAAGAAAGGATACTGACCTGCGGAGCTGGTTGAGCTTAGCGATGTTGGCGTACATGTAGTAGATGTAGTAGGTGTAGGAGGGGTTCTTGACAATGTCCCACTCCTCTGGCTTGGGGCTCTTGGTGGAGAACATGTGTCCACTGTGTTTGGACTCATCGTCCACACTGTCGAAACCTGTCACCTATAGACCAGGAGCCAAAGAAGATGGTTCGTCAATCAAACACAGCGCCAAAAAGACCAACCCCGAGGAGCAAATTTTGCGGCCCACTTCTTATTTCCACACAGCTATATACTTTAGAGTAGCCTAACCCATCTATCAGCCATTGTAATGTATGGCAAGAATGAATGAACCAGTGCCTCCACACCTATATATTTACTTACTCAGTTGTATACCCTCCTCATCACCTATTGCTACAGCCCTGTTTACAGATGCAGAGTGGACCAGAATGTGTTTAATAAAACCTCCAGCAGCCATAGAGACCCTTTTCCATTTGTAGTGTAGCAGAGCCTTTCCAGTGAGCCAGCATGAATATCAGGACCCTGTCTCCTTAATTAATCTCATTAGTAACTCCTTTGTTTACCCCGCTATTTCATGTCAGAATGGATGCTGTGACAAAGACCTATTGCAGTTTGGGTTACAATGGCTGTGAAAAGCTGGTTGTGTTTGTAGCTATACAACTTGACCATCTCAACAGAACTGAGTAAAACCGCAGTTGTTGACTGAGACCTGATTATTCCATGAGTAACTGTGTGGTCAGAAAAAAATTACAGCATTTATTTAGTTATGTCTTTATTTATTCATTTAGGTACCTGTCTTTTTCTTGTCTGGTCATTATATATGTAGCATTATTTCCATACATTTTTCAGTAATGCCACCAGCATGGGATATTCATGATGCAACTGCAACTTGTTCTTTACCTTGTCAAACAGTGCAAATATAAAATACTTATAAGCATTTGAAAAAGTATCTACCAGTTGACTAGCAACGTGTAACAAACCATCACCCAGGCCTACTATGTGCTATTAAATCCAAGTGTGATAATCTTGCATTAGTTAACACACTTAACATGTATTAGTGGTATCACTTTGATGGATGACTTGCACCTGTCAAATTTCTTGATATGCCAGTTTTTGTAACATCCTTTTCTATGAATGTTTATCATGCTGTCCTGTGACATGTGATGTCAGCTGTGTTGTAAAATGTTATGAAACTTGTTATGAATATTATGAAACTTGTTAGTGGAAAGATTTGTCACTTTCTCAAAATCTTCTACAGTTTCTATAATTTCTTGGCATGGAAATCTGTCCTGAGCCAACAGAGGGAAACTGCAGGATGAAACTAAAGTGCCTGGCATGTTCGTCGGTGTTAAGCTGAAGAAGCTGCCTGACATACTGGAGTTGTAGCAGAATTTCCCCTTGATCCCCTAGTTGAAAAGAGTGAAATATTTTTTTTAGTTCCCATGCCATTAACTTGCTTAAAGGTGCACTTTGTAAACCCATAATGAAATAAGTACCACCTAGACTCAACTGACCAAAAAAAAAAAAAATTCATTTTTGCATAGTGCACCTTTAACAACTCCAGTTATTGGACTTATAAGTGTACAGTAAGGAGTCCATTGCTAGAGCTATTCATTTTAATGCTGTTCAGTACATGGATGATGATGTTTTTAGTTTATGACAGTTGTATCTTGTTGGGTTGGTCTTTTTGGTTGGTCTACTTGTGTGTAACTATGTTTATATGTTTATATGCTTGTTTTTATGTACCTGAGTGCAAGAAGATACTGAAATTAAATGAAACTAAACTGAACTGAGTAGTCTCTGAGGTAACATCAGGTAATATCCCAATAAAGGTTCAAAGAAACTGTCTTTCTGATCCGTTGGGGCTCAGGCTATTATGGCACTGTTACCCAAGGCTGTTTTTCTCTCTCTGACTCACGTGCTTGAGGAAGATGCTGAGCTCAGGGTTGGACTGTGGGTCAATGGTGGCCTGGTACACAGGCAGGAAGATGTTCTCCAGCATCTTACCGAAGTGGGGCACAAAGTTTCTGCCTCTGAAGATGTCACTTAGATAGAAGAAGGGACCCAGCAAATGAATCCAAAATCACAGAACAGGGTAGGAACAATAATGCATCTGTAATCCGAGTAATGGCTTGGTGTAGGATCAAACAGCATGGAGAGTTGAACAGAGAAGGTAAACTTACTAGATCCTAGGTACTTGAATCATCCATTTGAGGTTAGGGGAAAAGACTCTGTGCTTGACAAACCAGCTGGAGAGCTTGGTCCACTCATTGGGGTTGCAGCCGTAGATGGACAGGCGAGGCTCTGCATACTGGTACTTGGCCTCCTCCAGGTCGGTGGCGACTTCCTGGTTCATGAAAAGGTGAAAATCAGGCCGATGCTCACGTGACGTCAATGTATGAGAGAATATCTGTTTTGCGGGTCAACACAAGGCTGCTGACTAGATGGATCTATGCAAGATAAATGGCAAATACTCCTCAAGGATATTGACTGGCTCATACTGTGTATATACATTCAGTGGCCACTTTATTAGGTCCACATGTACAATCTAATCCAGCCCAACCCAACTATTGTGCTATAAAGTTTCCTTTCCTGCTGTCTATAATGCTCAGCTTTTCTTGTTGTCACAGTAACAGAGGTGTTCATTCACTTCTATGTTTGGCATTGAGCTCATAGTTAGTGCTGCTGTTGGACTGGACTGCATTTTACTGAGAGCTGTTTCCGATATTCTGTCTCCTCTCATGTATATAAATGGGGAGGACCAAAAAATTAGAAACACCTCTCAATATAATGTAGTCCAGTACAAGACCTCTGCAAACTACAACCTCAGTAATAAACATAGAATTAAATTTACACATTCTCCACAATGTCAGCACAACCTGAACATGATGAACTTTGTTAAAAGGTAGAATTTACATCAGAGCTGAACTGCATTAGAGTGTGTATGTGTGTATCTATGACAATTGAAATTAATGACACTTAAGCCAGCAGAAGCATTATCATCTCATCACCTTTTGAAATATCTTTCTACAAAGTTGCTTTTATGTGATGTCTCTTATCCTAGTATTTTTTTGCTACAATGCTATTATTATTATTATTTACAAATTTTATATAGATTTTCATTTTACTTTTACCGTACTTTGATTAATTATTTGTTATAATGTCTTTTATGGGTGTGATGTTTGCTTTTCCTTGAGACTTCACTTTGTAAACTTTTTAAAAACTACTTAAAAGTAGGCCTACATGAAATATTCAATTCTTTATACTAACCTTGATGATGGTGGCAAAGTACTCTCCACTGATGTGGTTCTCTGTCTTCAGGTACAGGTCACGCAGCTCGCTGGCTCCAACAGGGTTGTACTTGGCATTGAACTTATCGAAACGCTGGAAGGTTTGTCTGCCCTTGAAAGAAATGATGAAGGGACAAGAAAAGATGCTCCGATCAAGGAAAGTCCATTCAATAGACTGGAAAATAATTGGAGACTCATTTGTCTCTGAATGTTCCAGTTTGGCATGTTTATGAAGAAGAAAAAATGAAAGGAGGTCTTTTGCATCTTTATTTTAAAATATGTGATCCAAATGGAGTGAACAGGGAATTTTAAAGATTTCCCTTAGATGTTGAAAATATTCTTGACTTTAAGATAGGATGTTTTGTCTGCAAGAGGTTGACTGGTTGATTGGTGTGATTGGCATTTGATTGGTCAGTGGGCCCTGAGGTGGCCATATTGGATTATTATGATGACAGTAACCTGTTACCCAGAAAATTACATCCAAAACTGGCCCTTAATATTTAAGCTTTGTTCTCTAAGAGTATTGGATTTTTTTTTCATTCTTTAAGCTGTACATCAACACACCTTTTAAATTGGCTTTTTTCACTGTTTTATGGAGCAAGAAATCAAAATCCAATTTGTGTGACTGTATTCAACACGTGTGGCAAAGCTGTCATCATTTTTCACATTTCTTCATGGCAGTTCTAAGCGTTGGATCTTTTTTTAAACTGAGAAATCATGTCTTTATCTTTTTTATTTTCTTTGATAGCCTCTAATAATTGGTGTGTCACATACACTACCAGTCAAAAGTTTGGACACACCTTCTCATTCAATGTTTTTTCTTTATTTTTACTACTTTCTACATTATAAATACTGAAGACATCAAATAAATGAAGCAAGATATATGGAATTATGTAGCAAAGAAAAAAATGTTAAATAACTCTAAATATGTTTTATATTTTAGATTCCTCAAACTAAACATCCTTTGCTTTGTTGTCAGCACTGCAAACCCTTGGCCTTCTCTCAATGAGCTTCATGATGTAGTCACCTGAAATGGTTTTCACTTCACAGGTGCGCCTTGTCAGGGTGCATTTGTGGAATTTCTTGCCTTCTTAATGGGGTTGGGACCATCATTTGTGTTGTGCAGACGTCACAGCTAGCAACTGTTAGAATTCATATTATGGCAAGAACCAATCAGCTAAGTAAAGAGAAAACGACAGTCCATAATTACTTTAAGAACTGAACTGAGAACTGCAAAAACTTTGAATGTGTCCCCAAGTGCAGTCGCAAAAACCATCAAGAGCTACGATGAAACTGGCTCACATGAGGACCGACCCAGGAAAGGAAGACCAAGAGTCACCTCTGCTTCTGAGGACAAGTTCATCTGAGTCACCAGCCTCAGAAATCGCAAGTTAACAGCACCTCAGATTGGAGCCCAGATAAATGCCACACAGAGTTCTAGTGGCAGACACGTCTCTACATCAACTGTGCAGAGGAGACTGCATAAATCAGGCCTTTATGGTCAAATAGCTGCTAAGAAACCACTACTAAGGAAAAGCAACAAGCAGAAGAGATTTGTTTGGGCCAAGAAACACAAGGAATGGACATTAGACCAGTGGAAATCTGTGCTTTGGTCTGATGAGTCCAAATTTGAGATTTTTGGTTCCACCCATTGTATCTTTGTGTGACACAGAAAAAGGTGAACGGATGGTCTCCACATGCCTGGTTCCCACCATGAAGCATGGAGGAGGAGGTGTGATGGTGTGGGGGTGCTTTGCTTTGGTGACACGGTTGGGGATTTATTCAAAATTGAAGTCCCACTGAACCAGCATGGCTATCACAGCATCCTGCAGCGACATGCCATCCCATCCGGTTTGTCCTTAGTTGGACCATCATTTATTTTTCAACAGGACAGTGACCCCAAACACACCTCCAGGCTGTGCGAGGGCTATTTGACCAAGAAGGAGAGTGATGGAGTGCTGCGGCAGATGACCTGGCCTCCACAGTCACCTGACCAAAACCCAATCGACATGGTTTGGGACGAGATGGACCACAGAGTGAAGGCAAAAGAGCCAACAAGTGCTCAGCATCTCTGGGAACTCCTTCAAGACTGTTGGAAAACCATTTCAGGTGAGGACCTCATGAAGCTCATCGAGAGAATGCCAAGAGTGTGCAAAGCAGTAATCAGAGCAAAGGGTGGCTATTTTGAAGAAACTAGAATATAAAACATGTTTTGAGTTATTTCACACTTTTTTGTTTACTACATAATTCCATAGTTTTGATGCCTTCAGTGAGAATCTACAATGTAAATAGTCATGAAAATAAAGAAAAAACATTAAATGACAAAGTGTGTCCCAACTTTTGACTGGTAGTGTATAACATACAGCGTGCACATCCAAGGAGTCGACGGTGAGATCGTAGGGATGCAGGTTGAGGGACTGAAAGAGCTCCTTCATGGTGACCTCCTTGCCCTTCAGGTTGTGCACAACACGGTCGGCATCCACCCGGTAAGACTTCTTGATGAAGCGCAGGAGGTGCTTCTGGTTCATGCAGGCGGCAGCGTGGATGTGGGTATCCACCTAGAATGGCAGAGACAAGAGACATGTATTATCATTATTATTATTATTATTATTATTATGACAGAGCTGTTGGGTTTGGGTGGTTGTGGTGTAGAAGCAGCACTTGGCCAAAAGAGGGCGATGAAGACAGTGTCTGCAAGCCAGTCACATGCAACTGAGGAAAACTCATCCTAAGACAGCACACAATGCAAAATCTTGATATTTAGAATAATTTAGACCCCCTTCTATTCATATTCTAACAACAAATTTTAAATACAGGTTATGTTTGCTTTGATGAAGTCCTCTTTTTCTCTCACTACACAGCAGTGAGTACAGTAGCATGCTGAAAATTAAAAAAAACAAACAACTATATATCAAATGAGGTGCAGGGTATCAACAGCACAGCTTTGAGAGATGAATTATAGTTTTAGCTGCAAATCTTTCCACTACTTTCTTTTTAAATTGCACATATATTGTACTTCTAAGAATGATTTCCACTTCCATTTGAAAAGACATTTGCAAAGACATTTGGTTAGAAATATTGTTGGAGACAAAGTGCAAAGATCCTTTTTTTTCATACTTTTTACATTTAGTTATAAGTCTGGTCTTTGTGAAAATTTGAACAAGCGCAGTGACTCTGGCAATTCTAAATTGCTAATGCCGTTGGTGTCGACCTTCCTGCAGTTGTAGAAGTCCCTGTGGGGGTTCATCTTCAGCTCCTTCATCTCCTCCATCTCGTTCAGCATCTCATGCACATTGAACTTGGACATGAGGAACTTCAGACGGCGGTGAGTGTAAGTCTTGCTGCAAAGGAGAGAGAAGGATACATTAAATCTACTGTAATGTTTGACATGACCTTTTTGGATCAGAAAAAAACCTCAAATCCAAATGGAAAACTTTTTCTAATAGTCCTGAAAGGTAGATATTTGATTCTTATGTACTTTTATTAAACTATTAAACTATTCCTCATTTTTCTGGGGACATCTTGGAGTCTCCTCAGGAACTGCTGGGTTTAGAAAGAAAGAGGTAAACAGAACATGATCTTTAAAATCATGTTAAATTTATAGTTTTAAATCATGTGCTGAGAGACATTTTCAAAAGCTGCATTTTTTTTATTCTAAAATGTGAAACAGTCATGTGGCTTAGTTTTCTTGTGTGAACACACTGCAAGAGACTTACGTCGGGCCCTGCGCAATAAGAGCAATAAGGAAGTTCATGTCATCGATGAAGGTGGCGTAGTCGGGGCAGGGCAGGTCTTTGGGCTGGTGTTTGTCAGCAGCTGCCGTGTCGTTGTACACGTAGATGACACCATCCTTCATACGGGCAACGTAGCCCAGGTTCTTAGGCAGGTTCTTGGTATCAAAGGGGTCTTCGCCATTCTTTGGAGGAGGTGTGAATACTGAGGGTTGAATATGCGTTCATACATTCATTACTTATTGCGATATATTTCTTATTAATTGACTAAACACACTGGCATAAATACTGCCTGCATTTAATTTGACTCCACCACATTTGATTGAATATTTGATCAAATTTCTGTGGACAAAGAGTATCAATGACTGATGACTGAGCGGACATAATTATTTGGTCATGTATTTGGTCAATTATTAGACAAAGGTCAGAAAACTAGAAATTTGGAAAAAATATTGATCTTGAATTTGTCAGTGTCAGTATTGGTATAATCTTATATTTGCAATGCTGAATTTGGCTTTGGGTGAAGGTGTGTTGAATGGAGCACTTTGCTATACAAATTTGATGTCCATGATTGAACTTATGAGGAGGTGAACATCCTCTTAGAACGAGACACATACTGTTATTGAAATCCCCGCGCGTCTTGTCTGATTTGTCAGTTTACCTGGCTGCAGCTGATCGTCAGGCTTGAAGGGCTCTCCGTCGATGTCACGTAGGTACTTGGAGGCCGTGCGTGGGAAGCGCTGGAAGGCCAGCCTCATGTACTTCTCCCTGATGGTCAGGGCGCGGTACAGACCTTTGCAGGACAGCTCGAAGTCATCCATCGTCACCTGAAGTGGAGATGTGGACATTTTGGGTTGCAGATTGTCAGTGCATGTCCATCAGCCTACGGTAGATGCTCTGTTTTGCTGTCACAGCTGCCCATACATCTAATTAGGCCTTTACCACATGAATAAACACATTGGTTGACAAAAACAAAAAATATCACTTAAAACTTGGGCAAAAATCTTATTACAAATTAGGATAACAACAAATAGAAGTGAGTATCCTGATGCTTTTTGTCCTAATGTTGGTAGCCGGAAATAATTTCTTCTCAGTAAAAATGGTGGACCAAGACAACATTTATTTATTTAACACTGCAAGCTGCCAAAGTCAGATGACATGTTCACAGCGCACTGGAAAAATGAACTGATGTAAAACAAGGCTGTGAACTGTTAGGGCTGACAGTTATGCACAAACATTGACTGTACTTAGTTGCCGTCTGAGACTTGACTTCATTGCTTCATGTGGGAGGCTGTTGTTTTCATTCTGTGATATTATCCGACGTGTTGCTATGTGGTAAACACACTTAAAATTTCCGATTACAAATGTGAGGTTATGAGCACAGCTGAGACGGCAGTCAGTCCCTGCAATGGATTTCTTTCCCTCTTTAAATGTCAAAGCCACATTCTTGAAATCTAAACCATGGCCTGCTTTCAGCTCTGTTACTATGAAGAAGGGAGTGTGGGAAGGGGTCAGCAACCTAGAGACTCATTTAGAGTTTAAAGTGAAAGTCAGTCACTTGGATGGCCACCTCTGGCGTTTACGTCAACTTGACCTTAACTTAGGAAGTATTCTAAAACACACAGGTGTGTAGCAGTAAATAACACTGACATCAACCCTCACATTATCATTAAGTAAACAATCACCAGCAAGAGCAAAAGAAAATCAAATGTCTTAGATAAAAGCATTGATTTATGTCTTTGACACTTAGGCAACCGTATCCTCATTTGACATCAGTTTGATGCTACTATTTACTAGGGGTGTGACGGTACATATATTCGTATTGAAACTTTTCGGTACAGGGCGTTGGGTTCGGTACAGGACGTTGGGTTCGGTACGGGCCGTTGGGTTCGGTACAGGGCGTTGGGTTCGGTACAGGGCGTTGGGTTCGGTACGGGGCATTGGGTTCGGTACAGGACGTTGGGTTCAGTACAGAGGTGTGCAGCATGGGTGAGTTACCACATGAGTATAATAGGTGGCTGAACATGAGTTTCGTTTTCATTTATCCATATCCACCTGCAGCTACATGTGTGAAACAGTAGAGGGCAGCAGTATGCCATGGAAACGTCTAGTCTCTCAAAGAAGAAGCATAATAAGCTACACCTGAACCCTGAGCACTGATGTCATGGCTACGGCTAATGCTACCGAAACCGGCACCAGCGAGAAACTAGAGCTTGAAGAGCGTCCTTTGTCGTTAAAATCTCCTGTTTGGGAACACTTCGGCTTCCTGGTCAAATATTGCAACAGACAAAGACAAGTGGATAAAATGAAGGCAGTGTGCCGACATTGCTCAGCTGAGATTGGGTATGTTCATGACAACACGACAAACATGCTGTTTCATTTGAAACGGCGTTATCTGAGTGTGAATATCTCTGGTACAAGAAAAAAAAAAAACGACCCTAGTGCAAACGCAGCTGACTACGGCATTCAAGCAGCCTCTCCCTAGCAGCTCAGATCGGGCCAAAGCTATAACAACTGCCATCAGAGTTTTTATAAATATATATATTATATATATTTTGTTTATTTGAGAATAGTTTATTTATTGGAAAACTTATTTTATATATATTTTTGTTTATCTGAGAAAATTTTACCTATTGGAAAACTTATTTTATATATATTTTCTTTATAATGAGAATATTTATTGAAAAACTTATTACCAGCACTTGGCAGCAGTATTCTATTTTTTTTTTTTTTTTTTTATATATTTTGTATAATGTTACAGTAAAGTTCATAACAAACATAAAATTACTTGTTTAAAGCAATTTTATGTTTTGCATTTTGTTCCCATACTGTACCGAAAATGTACCGAATTGAGACCTCAAATCCGAGGTACGTACCGAACCGTGATTTTTGTGTATCGTTACACCCCTACTATTTACGTAAGTCTAAAACATGGTTGCAAAGTGTTTCCCAAATGAAAAGGCAGGTAAAGCAGTTTTAGGTGGGTGCCAAATATGTTAGGGTATGGCAGTACTGGAGCAAAATGTTAGGACAAGTAACTTCAGTTTTATCATCCATAGTCATTTTTAGTGTATTTAATGCAATTTCAACAGTTAATCACAATTATACAGAGGGAAAGTGAAGGATACCCCAGAGGCGTAGTCTCCGATGATGGCCACTCTCTGGAAATCAGGCACTTCCAGGTAGGTGGGGGTGTCCACTTCCCAGTGTTCAATGGCTGCAGGAGCTCCTTGGGCCATGGTGCGGGAGCGCTCATGCCTCTTCTTGCTGTGGATGAGGAACGTGATAAATAGTGTGGTTTAGTGGTGTTCAACCATTAATTGACTAGCTTTGCCTCTTTTCTTTCTTTATTTTGTGTGTGAAAATGCTCTGAAATTCCTACTGGCATTAAAAAGTTCTTGGAATTTCCAAAATGTGACTTCTTCAAACCGGTAGATAATACATCTTAAATCTCCATTCTTAATATTTAAGTATGTTCTAAAGAGAAACAAATAGGGCCTGCCTAATTCAGACTCAACAACGCCCAAGTGCATGACCATGACCATGTCTTCCCATCTCACCGTTTCTCTACATCGTCGTCAGTGTGCAGATGGTGGGCCATCTCATGGTGGAGGATGGGACAATCATCAGCCACATCAAACATGGAGATCTCATCACGGATGTTCTCATCTTTTGTCTCAGATGCAAAGACCTGCTCCGCGAAGGCCCGCATCTTATCATCGGTCTCTGTCATTCAACCCCAGAGATACCTCATGTTAGGAGTTAGCATTATGCAAATGGTCAGTCAAAATATGTTCTGTTTGGACACCAAAGGAGAACCCTACAGACACAAAGGACAACAACATGCAGACTATGACCAAGGGGCAAACTACAGAAAGGAATTCTTGATCACCAGTCATTGCCACATGAATTCAATGCATGGTGTATATTTGTAATTCATGGTGAATGAAACCATTGGTGGACATGGCATCCTACATCTAGAACACATATGCCTTACTTAAACATACAGACTTCAGCACATGCATTGTGCCAACACTGCCAACATAACTCTGACCTCCAGCTTGAGCTGCAAACACAAAGTTCCATGCGTACAGACGAAGTACATAGACAAACTACACAGTACACATAAGTGTAACTCATATAGACACAAGATGACAGGGTCTTCAAATTAACTGAGGTATTACTGCAGCCATTTTCAACCTAGACCCTATTGTCCCATCATTTTCCAGCACATTGATCAGTTCTGACCAAAAAATTCCTATCAGTTGCTTCACTTAAGAGCTGCCCATGAGTGATCTTGCATCAGTATTACAGCAATGATGGCAATGTAGTGTTGAGGTTAAAAATGGCTGGAGTTGTAATTTATGTCTGTCTATTGCAAATAATAGTACTTGATGCATTTCAGCGTTCACAAGAAAAACAATGACACTGCACAGCATTATCAGCACCACTTGACCTGTCCTTTCTCTAGATTACACTCTACACCAGGGGTGTCAAACTCGTGCCATGGAGGGCCAAGAGGCTGCAGGTTTTCATTCCAACCAACAGCTCCACCAGGTGATTTCACTGATCACCCTACCTCGAAACAGAGAGGCGGGACTAATCAGTGAAATCACCTGGTGGAGTTGTTGGTTGGAATGAAAACCTGCAGCCTCTTGGCCCTCCATGGCACGAGTTTGACACCCCTGCTCTACACGTTTCATGCACTTCTAACACAAGCACAGATAGGAACATCTTGGACCAGTGATGGCCACCTGGTTCCCTCATTCATTTATTAATTTATCTGCCCTTATTAGCATGTAACCAAAGGAGGGCTGAATCGAGGGCAACTGGACTTGATTGTAGATACCAAGAGACTCATGTGACTCCAACAACTGTTGTTTACACTTGGCCTCAGGTGACTCCACAGCCTAATGAGTGTCATTATGAGAGCTAGGAGCATTAAAGAGGCCAGCTGACATCAATGAACTTGATAATAGCCCCACCTCTAGAGGTTAAATACCTGGGACTCCCCACAGTCAGTTAAAACTGAAGAAGCCTCTTGGTTGAGAGGAGAAACGTCTTCAGGTATCTACAACAAGGTCCAGTTGCCCTTGATTCAACCATCCTTGGATGACCATGACCTGGATGGCTGAGAATCTTAACAGACATTAGCATGTAAAAACATCTAATAAACAGCAAATGCATGAAATAAATGAATGGTGGACAAGTCAAGGCTTTCTACGCTGAGACAACTTCAGTACTGAGCCTATGACTAAAGCCAGGTTTGGTCTCTCACCCTAAATACTTACTCTGCAGACCTGATTACGCCCAGCAAGAGAGTAGGACCACCCATTGGAACCCAGAACAGAAAGTGATGGGTTAGGAAAACATGGGTTAAATGGTGTTAAAATGATGTTCACAGTGTTATACGTGAGGATGGCATATGAATCTTTTGAGATGCACACAGTTATTGCAGTTATTTAACATAGTACCATTTATGAATATAGAATGAGATTTTAGGGACAGAGATTGTATCCATGATATGACAAAATGCATGTATCCAACAGGTACATTTAAAAAGATCATGAAAAATAAACACATGCAATTATAGACATATATAGATATATTATTGAATTTAGAAGTGCAAGCAAATATGAAATGATATCCATGACCAATGGATATATTTTATAGTAAATCAGTAAGTGGTTTTGATGCAAAATTCAATGTGAGGATGGATAGTACAAGAGAAGACATGACTCTTAAATTAAAGATTTTTTTTTTTTTTTTTTTTTTAATACATAATGAGATGCAGTAGTATGACAAAGTCTTGGTTATTGCATTTTGAGGGCACATGCAGAGATGATTTCTATGTTTCAGTATTCCCAAAGGAGCAACAGGGGTACAAAGTACAGAAACCAAGAAAGTAGGATACTGAGACAATGTGACACAATTTTTGCATTTATATCCTGTTTTTAGGTATCTGTGCCTCTCCCTTTTTTCCCTGGAATTCACTGAGCAATAAAACCTCATGTGTCCATGTCAGGATGGCTCTGAACTGTCATCCACATTTAGCAGTGGAAGAGTCGGTCAGCTACAGTACCTGGCCAAAGTCATTTGGTACATCCACCAATGGAGTTAGACGGGGATTATGTTTTTGACCCATTCCATTTGTCTGGTTATTTGTTTGTTTATCAGCAGGATATACCAAAAAGTAATGAATGTATTTGCAGGAAACCTGGTGGAAAAGTTGGTCATGTTGCAAGGAACTAATTACCGTTCACACCAACTGGCCAAAGTAGAGCATCGCAGTGGGTGTGGCCTCACATAACAATGCATGTAACTTTCAAATGGATCTTGGCAATTGCTCGCAGAGGTATGTGCTCTGCTCAGAATTTTCTGGATTTAGATGTTCACTTTACTTTAAATGCTGGGTGATGAAGTATCACACCTGATGAAATTGCCTTCTTAGTTTATTTTCCAACAGTCAATGCCTTGTTGAGTTTGCGCTAAACCATTCTATGATCTGGAGTAAAGAAGACAAATATTGAATGTGAACAATAAATATAGAAATAAATGGTGTCCACTTACATTGCATTCCTTTACATCAAATATGTCACGTCAAAGAGATTAATTTGCCAAGATCCAAGTAAACAGGCTGCATCCAAATGTGCTTGATCACTGATGGAGGAAGGTTACATGGTGATGTGAATCTCTCACATCCAGACAGTAAACCATGCATCTGAAATGCTTCACATTCTTTGTCCAATCTCCTTAAGTAGTTTCTCAGGTCCGTACTTACTTTGTCCCTCTGCAAAATGTCCCAGTCAGGTTGGGACAGTCCAGGTTAGAGGGAAACAAAACAAGTGTGATTATCTCAAAAAGAGCAGCAGTGGTGAGGGGGTCCAGTTTCTCTGGATCTAGATCAGTGTAAACACTTAGACAATATGCTGTTTGTATGAGCTCTTCACACCTGTTTTGTCTGATCCTACTTGTCCTTGCAAACTCAATGACAGCATAGGTGGGAATCCTCTGCAGCTACATCAGAATACCACAACCACCAGATGCAGTCTGAGAATGGCATCTGTGTTTACATACATTCATTCTTTACCCACTAATAAACCAATACAGTGACCCAACCCTGATCCAAGCAGCTGGTCATATCACAGCACCTCTATTTTTTTCCTTTCAAAAGAAATTTCCCCACAGGAATCCATAAAGGATACCTAACTAACTCTTGTAGTTTCCCTGTGCCTGCTGGAGGTGGCCTATTACAACACTTAATTGGAGTAACACCTCAGTTTTTTGGCCTATGATTCTGAAAACTGAACCTAATGTCACTGCCTGAACTGAACTGGTGACCAGGAGAATGTGCTGACAAGCCACAGCCATCAAACATCTCTTCTGTGCAGCTCACTGCCAACATCAAACCACTCAGCAAGGTTCAGAGCTACTGCTGCTGGGCATCGGCTTGGAACTCGATGACATAACCATGTAACACATACCCAGGTTTCAAATGCTGGATATGTAGCTGTTGCAGGTTTTGCAACTGCACATTTAATGCTTGCAGCCAAGTGCAAGCTCTGAATTGTGATTTGTGAGAAATAATTTTGATATTTAACTCTGTTTATATTGTGATTTTAAAAAAAATTAAATCCATTAGGAACTTTCCAGGTGTAAAAACTAACCATACTGCAGAGAGAAGGTGATAATATGCACTGGCGCCTCATGCATTTCATATGGGGCTATATGAATCATAACTCCAGTAACCTTGCTACTAAACTTGCAAGGCAAATTCTCCATGCTATCCATTAAAATTTCAAAGTACAGCACCATGGTCAAACAGATGGGACAGGGAAGTTATCACCTTAACAGGTGCTGGTGATATCCACTGGAAGTGGTATGAACCCCATCAATAACTGAAAATATCAGACACCAGTGAAGGAAACAGGCTTGTAAGTTCTTACTTCGATCCAAGTACAGCCATTGAAAATGTTTTAACATGCAGACATGAGAGTGACATAGGGGAGAATAATTTCTGATAATTGATCGAGCTTGGCCAACACATTGCACACACACAGAAAACAGGAGAATATTAAACTGGATTACACATTTGGTGACATCTTTGCTCTGTATTTTTTTTTCAAGTTTGCAGTCAAGGTAAGATAAGACCTTTGAAAATCACTGCTGCTACCCAAACATAGTCACTCATCTGCAACGAACAACCTTGCTTTAGGAGAGAGTCCATGTTCCAACACAGAGTCGCCCTGCCTTTACTCACCTGGCATTAAGACTTTAGGCATGGTGACGCTCTTCCACAAACACGCTCCCTAAGGACTGGCAAAGGCTGGTCAGCCACTGAACCACTGTAGTGGGGAAGTGTGGAGCTCTGTGCCTGGCCTCTCCAATATTAAGCACTCTTTGCCTCCCATGTAACCAGAGCCCGCTGTGCCCACACAGGATACGCCTGGACGCAACAGGCTCGTATGTGTGCAACTCTATTTTAAGTTGTTAACGTGCACCGCGGGCTCACGATAGGCACAGCCTGTGGAGAAAGAGAGGGGTATGAAGGTAACAGGCCTGGCATTATATAAGACTGATAAGTGTATAAGTGCCTCAGCACATGGTAGTTGGGTTTCTAGAGGGGTGGTTGTGTGCAGAAATTGAATGGAGACAGCTTGATTTTTGTAACTGCTTTTTTAAGGATTCCCAACACACCTATCTATCCAAGGCTTTCTAAGCTCCCAGAGCTTATTATGCACCTTTAAGGCTGCCAAGTGCTGGTCAAGTGTTGTCAATAATAACACGATCTAAGCTCCATGCTGCTAATCCAGACACAGTGACACAAACCTAACCTTGCCCTGAGAACGGGAAGGAAATATCCTTTAAAATAAACAGGAGACTTCAGCAACATGTCTCAGCGAGTGAGGTCAATGTCCCAGTTTCTTATTACTACCCCCGCAAATGGAGTTGGACAGGGGTTATGTTTTCACCCCATTCTGTCTGTCTGTCAGTTTGTTCGCAGGATTTGTCAACAAGGTATGGGTTTGCAATAAACTTGGTGGAACGGTTAGTCATTTGCCAAGAAATAAGTGATTATCTATCCCTGCTGATTGGTCAAAAGGAGGCATGGCAGTGGGCATCACAGATCACATAAATGCATATAAGTTTTGAGTGGATTCAGACATTTTAGGGGACATAAACATAAGAAAAACACATTTTATTTTTACATTACCTTCAGTCAAAAGCATGAAAAGTAAAAACTGACCAAAGTTTAGTTTAGTCAACAGTGTGACATGGAAATGGCATATCTTGAGAACTGCAAAGGATTGGCAGAGGTATGCATTTCACTGAGTGCTTTCTAGTTAGATTTTAAATGCTTTTGTTGGGCCTTAGTATAGAGTGCATGAGAGAGGAGGCATGTACACAGTGACTTTAACTCAGTGCAACCCTAGAACTCTGGAAACTTTGAACTTGCTATCGTGTTCCAGCCAACACCAGTGACAAATGGCCTCGGTGATGCATTTATGGATGTATATCCACCTAATACCTGCACTAAAGGGCCTCGTGGCCACATGAGGCATTATCTCCACAGTTTAGCTGAATTACCAGGACATATCATCATCCTGAGGAAGAGAATGACTAGCATAATTTGAAAATGATCCTTGGCTTAAAATATAAATCACCTCAACTGTTTTTTTGCTATGGCCCAATTTTCACTTTCTTGACCCTCCCAGAAATTGCTTGTTCAGACAAGCTTGTCATTTGCTCTCTAAATGGTCTAGATAATGGCTTTCTGTTGGCTAAGCAGCAGGAGAAATCCCTGTCCCCACTGCCCAAACTTTATCATGGCTGCCCACTTATCTATTACTCGTCTGCTCCTCAGTTCATCCCAAGAAGCTCTGCAGCCAACATTTAACAAGCCATCTATTTTTAGGGAACGTGATCTTAAATGTCAAGCCTCCTGTTTCAGAACAACTAGTGAAAGGGATCAAATGAGATCTGGCCAGTCAGGATGGAGGAGGTAGGTGGGGGGAAGTGACACTGATGTACCAGTTTAGCCAGTTAAAATGATGCCAGATTAGCTTCGATAACTTCTGAGAAGCTATTAGGACATTTGGTAGGCACAGGAAAATTGCATGTGAAATGCAATTTGAGAAGACAGCTATTGAGGATAACTTCAAAACTTTTAAACATGACACTGACACTACAGGTTAAGTGTTTATAGATAACAATATTAATTATGTATACATTAGAATTAAGAGTAAGACAGCTTTCAAAACAAGAGTCAGGCTTAATCCTCTAATAATAAATCATGTCTTGTTGTCTGCCAAATCAAGGCTCAGTTGTCACCTAAAAATAGCGATACTGACACCTTGAGGTTGCAGACTGAATGTTTTGCCAAACTGCCTCATGAATAAGTTCAAGTTGAAGTTTATTTAGTCTCAAATCACTGTTTACAGTCTCAGCAAATAAGTATTCCCTATTATGCCTCAGTCCTTGGCCACCATCTTTGTCCAGCACTGTCAGCTGATGAAGTGAACTTTAGGAACACACTATTCCAGGCAAGCGCCAATTAACGCATAGACTTCTATGAATGGAACAATCTGAAGAATTTCCTCAGACGGGTCAGACTGTTTCTCACCATGAAGCTGAAAGACCATCAGCAGCTGGATGTGGTTTACACGGGCAGCAGGGAGCAGCGAGTCCAAGTGTCCCGTTTCATATTACCCCTATCATCATCACCTCTTGGGAGGTGGGACTGTCAGACGCTACCAAATTACAACAGGTGCTCCCCTCTCCAGTTATTCAAACAGTATTTGAGTATACAGATGACTTCCCAAGTGTTTAACGTTTCTGATCAAATTCGAAGACAGCAGTGATGATCTAGAACAAATGAACATTGAAAGTTGTCAGAATCCAACACTGACATCTCCAAAAGTATGTTTTCAACTGCAAAAATGTATTAATGTTTCCAACTGCTGTAATGATTCATTGCCTTATAACAATGCATTGTTTGGTATCAAACAGAATGGGCAGCAAGTTCATTCTCCAAGTCCAAGTTGGAAAACATCTGAAGTCTGTCCCTCCCACTGTGGAGCAGGCACACAGAGGCTTCCAAACATAATTCAAGCCCCTGCTGCACTCCAGTGGTATTTACGGCTTAAAGGCATTGTCTGCAAGCGCTGACTGCAGAGTATATTACATGCAACGTCTTTTATCAGGGTGTTTGATTTGTCATGCGATTCTCAAGGCCCGATGGTGTGACTGAACAGTAATGCTATGATACATAGAATCTCTGGGTGGAGAATAGGTTTAAGGGCATGATCAGGACAGCACAAAAGACATGACAGAATAAGCAGAAAGGCTAATCAAAACTATGTTGAACAGAAAATCTGAACTAGAAATTAATTATCCCATTCACAAAAATCAGATTTCAAAAGAAAAACCTCCATCTCAGTTTACAAGAATGAATGGGACCTAAGAATATTCAACAGCCCTCAGTCAGTAACATATGAGTCTCTGCTTGATAGTGACAGCTCAATTTGGGCAGCTTAAAATACCAGCATGTTTACATGGGATGCTTTGATTAAAATCACTCTTCCTGTGAAAAAGATAAAGAGGAACACCCAGATCCAAGAAGAGCATAAATACGCAATCTTAACTGGTGACCACAAGAGCACAGCGCCTGGTTGTTTGTAGGCAAAACAAGATTCTTAGCATTGTTAGGGTTTCATTCCATGACGCATCTCCCACCAATTATCCTCAGCATAAACATACAAAAATAGGTTGTTTTTCTCTGCCATTCAAGTTTTACAGAACCCCATGCTAGCTCAAACAATACCTGCCAATTGAACTGGCTCAATGCACCAGAAATTAGTACAAATGCATATGCATAAAGTGCATATGCTGGGAGTCCTCAGCCTGTGTCAATTGATATAATGAGGAAACCAATTTATTACAGCATAACACTTTTTTTTAATCACCAGACAAACAAAAGCCTTACCACATAATTATTTGTTTGGACACTGATTCTCACACCAAATGCAAAGTTTTGTGCATGATATTGCAGGGCATTCAAATATCAGCTAACTTCATGCATCCTCTCATGGGAATCCTTTCAATTTGCATTAGGTTGATAGGAGAAATAATGTTGTTTTTTCTCGGTTGTTCAGCCCCATGCTAGAAAGAAATTGTTTTTTTTTTTTTTCATCTTCTTTCAGAAATAGTTTTTTTTTCTCTGTGTTGTTGAATTTCTGCTTAAACACAAACTAAATCAAACTATACCTGCACATTCAATTGACCTATTATGATAGAAACTGGTACAAATGAAAGTATATGCTGGTATCCTTCAAACTGGTTCAAATTTAAATGATAAAATGAGGCTACTAATTTATAACATCAATACGCATTTATAATATAGCAAACAAAAGCCTTGAGACATGATTATTTAAGTGAAACTGCTTCACACACCAAATAGGTTTTGTTAAAACCTTGCATGATACATTGACACTCAAATAAAAAAATAACTTATTGCATCCTCTGTGACTACTGTACACAGACTTACTTTATGAAAAAAAAATTACAAACACTGATTTTGTATGGAATCAAGACAAACAAAACAGTGAGGAAATCCTGGAAACAGATAATAAGTTAGCCAGGTGTTTATAGGTTGCAGACACCAAGAAGTCCCTGCGAGGTAAGAATATTCCCACCTATTCCTACAAAGGATCGCAGGGGACTGAAGCTGATGCCAACATTCCGTGTGTGGAGGGCAGGGAAACACCCTGGACACGATGCCAGTCGATCCCAGGGCCACGAATGTAATCTTAGAGCCCTGATGTAAGAAGACCATGACCAACGAAGTATCTAGAAATTGAGTTTTTCTGTTTGCTGTTGTCTTAAAAAAAATCACAGAGGTGTTACATTCGATTCAAGGTAAGGAATAGGACACTAATGTCAAAACCTCTCATAGACCTCACTGTACTTTAAGGATTCCTTTCCTGTCATTCAATTTCATATAAATTTAAGTAAGAACTGATTTGTTATTGAATTCTCCCTGGCAAACAGGGATCTGTGCATGAGTGGGTGGGCTCGTACACTGTCTGCCAGTGGTGGATGCCTTTAGGAATTTTAATTGGTCTTAATTGCTCCACTCTTGCTCCCAACCAGACAATCCAGCCCAACAGAGCACTAGTGCAGACTGGTCCCACCACCTCTCGATCAAAAGGTAAGTTCTTTCAAACTTAATTATGTGTTTTTGCTATTTGTTGAAGGCAAGTTCTGACTTGAGAATACCCGAGACTTTCATGTTTTCATGTTGTTCCATTAAGTGTTACTGATTTTTTTTTTTTTTTTTTTTAAGAATTGTGGGTTATTACATGACTTTAGCCATCTAACAACAATCTGGCTTTAACTGCCCTGAAGCCTGAACAGGACATAGTGGGCAGACAGATTACAGTGAATGGTAATGAGGGTCATTTGGCTGTCTCCACCACTTCCCTCATAGGGAGAGTATATGCTACCCGACAAACAGCCAAACATTTACAAAACTCCTTTTCTTATCACAGATTAGCTACACAATGGAAGTGAAGGTGTCTGTGGATGGTGTCCCACGTGTGGTCTGTGGTGTTACTGAGAAAACAACTTGTCAGGAGGTGGTCATAGCTTTGGCTCAAGCCCTTGGTGCGTATGCCTGCGGTTCAACAAACTGACAAAATGATCAGATTTCTTGATGTGAAATGTTGACCCAACTGACAGCTGCACTGACTGCATCCTGTTTAGGTCAGCCAGGACGTTATACATTGCGGGAGAAATTCAAAGACTTTGAGCGGAGCATGACACCCGATGAACGCCTCCTGGAGTCACTTGAGAAGTACGATCAGCAGGCCAAGGACGTTCAGCTCACTCTGCTTCACAACGGACCCTCTCTCTGGGATGGAATCAGCAGGGCAAAAGGTGGCAGATACCAGCCTTGCCCGCAAATGAGAAAAAAAGATGCAGGCGCCAGAGTGCGAAGGGGTAGTGGTTCTCTAAGTTTGCATCGTCGAAGTTTGCCACCACTATCCCGTTTGCGACAGGAAGCTGAGCAGCCATCAGAGGACCAGAAGAAGCCTAAAAGAAAATCTTTGACACTCATGGAGGAGGCCTGGGGATGGCTGGAGAGTCTGGGTAAAGGTAAAGTCCACCTCTCTGACAGCAATAAGGACAGCAGTAAGAAGAGTGATAAAAGGAATCGTTGCTCCATGGACGTCTCTGTCACTGTTGACAAGGATACTTCAGCTCCACGCGGTTTTTTAAGCAAAGTCAGAGGTCAAAAAAGTTCCAAATCAAACTCGGATCACCAAACGTCCTGTTGTATGGGAAATCAGACGAGGGATAAAGAAAACAAACATCCTAAGAAAGCCTCAGGAGCAAAACCTGATGACAACCAGTTCAGTTCAAGCTGTGCTAAGAAAACTGAAAATATTCTAAGAGAAACCATAATGTGTCAACTTGCACGTTTGCAAGATTTACAGCTCCAGATAGCACTTGTAGATGAAGAGATTAGGGAGCTTGAGGGACAACAGAGGGCCAGGAAAGCTGAGCAGGAAGCCCAGCAGAAAATTATTGAAGAAGAGACTGAGCAGATCCAGTTCTGGGAGAATGAGCTAAAGGCAGAAGAAGTTTACGAGAATGATTTGCAGCAACAGTTCCTGGAGATGAGGCAGAAGGCGGTGGAGTGCAAGGCCAAACTGGAGGAGTATAGACACAGAATGCAGGGGCTTGTTTTCTCTGGGGCTCAAAAAGTTATCCAGGATTCAGAAATGATTCCAAGGAAAGGAAGCACAAACACTGCTACAGAGATTTCAGCAGTTTCAACTAAGGATGTCAATCAGCGAAGATCTGACTCAGACAGTGGTGTAAATATCGACAGGAAGTTTCCGCCCAAAGAGGACTCCAATCTTCCTCATGCTCCAGTTGCTGGCAGTCAGATAAAGGAACGACGGCCAACAGGACCTACAGAGCTCAGGGAGTGGTGGGCACGTTGGTCTGAGGCCCAAAGCCCCACATCAGAGACTAAAAGGAGGGCCATGCATCGCTCTGAGCTCACAGTGTATCTGGGCAGCACAAAGGTTTAACCTTTTGAAACATGAGCAATTTCACCAGATTTATTTCAAAAATATAGCAAAAATGCCAATGTGCAAATTAACAAGACATGACCAGAAAAAAGGGAGGGAAAAAACAAACAAAAAAACAAAAACTGCCAAATGACTTAACATAAATTACCAAAAAAAAAAAAAGAAAAAAAAGAAAAAACCTTCCCTCCAAAATTACAAATAAAGTTATAAAGTGAATTTTGTTCAGTGTTAAATAAGAAGAGTTTCAAAGGTTTAAACAATGGCTGAGCTAAGAATCAACATGGGGAATGTCCCAGACATATTCAATAAATATTGCTCAAAATATCAAACACTGTGTGAGGTAATATTAGATCTATATCAGTGACTGTGTTCATGCAGCTCCATGGAAAAGCTGTCTCTGCCAACCTGAAGCCTAACCAGACACTAGATGGTGCTGAGACTGCATGTATCAGCTCATTGGCCTCATGGTGACTGCTGCTGTGCCAATCACAACATAAATCTCTGTTTGTTTGTTTTTTTGTCTGTACACAATGTGAATAAGGGAACAACATTCTATGCGACATGATCAACTTGGTGTGATATTTTCACAAATGTTAAGTTTTTCTGCAGTTAGAAATAAAGACTCAAAAATAAGGACACAGGTGTTCATGATTTTCATAAAACTTTAATTCAATTGTTTCATTCAAGACCATTAACAAAAGTACATAGAACCTCTGTATGTGGTTCAACTGGAACCCAGTGATCTCCAAAGTTGAAATAAATTGACTGTAACTTAATGTGCATAGAGACACAACAGCCCACCCACCAATGTCTCCAGAACACAACAGATATCCTGATTCTTATGCTTTTTTTTTTTTTTTAAACTTAATTATCTCTAATACTGTGTTACCTTTCCCCTTCTTTAAGTTAAATTTGTTTTGTTATATTTTGAAGTTTGAATCTTTCACTAAGAAAAAAAAGCACACATTACATACAGTATATTTCAACCCACAGGTATCTGGGATGCATACCAGTATTATTTCTACTAGGGAAAAAAGCCACCCTAAGATTGTTCTTAATATTTTGGCGGTTGGCTGGGGACAGAGGATACATCTAATTTTTTTTGTTTTGCTTGTAGTTTTTAGGCACCTTATTCTTACTTTATTCATTATTAGCAGATTGAGTTTCAATGGAAAAAAAGCAAAAATATGTGCAAGAAAAAACAAAACAAAAAACAACTGTATAAAAGAACTGCGGATATAAGATGCCAAAAGGAATTCTGCACCTGGGAAATTTCTTAAGTGGAGCAAGTGAATACCAAAAAGGTATCTAAAGGCTCCAGATTGGTAAAAGTAAATCCCATTAGATTAACTACTTTGACATTCACATACATGTCTCTCTCTCTCTGACACACACACATATGCTCACACACCATGCTTTCACTTCAGCTCTTGGATAAAGCATTTTAAAACTGCTCAAAAAACCGAGCAGAGAAGTATCCTCAGTTTAAGCTCGCACATAAGAGAAATATGATCCTCCTTATGGAGGGAACTTCGCTTTGCTTTATGTGTCTTGTAGGAAAGCATACAGTAGTGGAAACTTGACAATGACACCATTTAAGTTTCCATGAGTAAAGGAGCAAAACTATAGGGGGAAAAACAGAGCAGATGCTCCAAATACATGCCAGCAGTCACACTCATTCACCCACGCAAACTAAAGGACAGATTGCAGGTGCAGAATTCCAGACAAAGCAGATTCATAAGATAGGGACAGAGACAGACACACAACCGTCACTCTGATTTAGAGAGGCAGGGCCCTCAAAAAACAAACACCTCCATTACACACTATAACCAATTCTAGGATACATCACACACACGCAAACACTCAGAGATCCCATGTATACTGCAGTGTCAACTCATTATTAATCATCATACATGGGAGGCAGGGAACTGTGGAATGAGAAAAGTTCCTCTGCAGGTATAACAGGGACAAAGGTTACACATGCCGGTTACTGTATGTGTGCGCATGTTTTATGTGTATGGGTCTGTGTGTGTACAAGCATGTGTCAAATCAAAAATCCCTTTTCCCCTGCTGTTGCCTATTGGGATAGCATTCCTTAATGAGCCCACCAGCACCAAGTGGGGTGAGTTCTATTGCTCAATCTATGACACCAGGCTGGCGAGTCTTCCGCTCCACGTTGAAGCCCTGTAGAAAAAGAAAAAAAAAAAAGGAAGCATTTAGTTAGATGAAACTATTCCAACAGTTTTGTTGGTTTCAGAAAGGAAATTTTGAAAATGTCCTTAATGCTGCCAACAATTGAATTCCATATCTATTTAAAAACCGAAAATGAAGAAACAAAGCTGTCAACACCCATACATTTTGGACTTAACACCACACACACTCGGAACCCTCCAGTATTCACCATGTGACACAGTGTGACATTAGCTTCCAGTGATGCTGGTGCTGACTTGAATAAAGACATGATGTTTGTGGGAGCTTAACAGCCAATGCAATACTCAGTCAATACAGCCTGTCAAACATGCACCGCACAGTTTTCGTGTAATTAATTATACACTGCTACTAAACAGTATATAGATCAGATACGCATAGAGCTCTATAGTATTCCAATAAAATATTCAAATACATCATGGGTTTTGCTCTGGTCAACAAAATGTTAATGAACAAGAGAATTGTAGGCAACAACTGTCCACAAGTAATTCCCAGTGACAAGAAGTAAGTCCATGTCTTGTTTTGCACAGATATGACACAAGTCTGGTTGCCTGCTCTATGATGCGACTGTGACATGACTGATTTGTGGACCAGCTGGTGATAGACAAGTGAAAAAAGTGCCTTCTGGGGGCTGTCAGGGTGTTAAATCACTTTGTGGGTTCAACTGTTGGATATTGAGTTTGTGTGCACTTGAGCATCCCTGCAATCCTGAGATCAACTGCTTAAGTACCTGATAAAATTTTGGCCACAATCATCTCAAAAACATGGAAAAATAAAGCTAAGGTTGAAAAATTAACAGACATATTCTTTGTGGACCTGTAAATAGCCTTATTCCAACCAAATCCAACACTTTGCATAAAAAAAATAGAGTCCCTGAAAAAGGTGATTTTGGATTGTAAAACTGACAAATGTGCCAGTGACAGTGGTGTGTACCTTTGAGTTGTCGGGACCACGGGGCTGCCTAATAATGACCAAGCGGGGGGCACTGGCGTCGTCAAGGGTGATGCTCTTCAGTCGGTTGACCAGTCGGTCAGGACGTGGGGTCACCACCGGCTTGGGTCCTTCACTGTAAGGATTTGTACATCATGTGGGTTGAGGTTGGACAGAGGCCACATGATTTCCCACCGTGCCAATTAGAAAAGTTAACCTCAACTTTCAGCCTGTGCATTCTGTCCTGCTTTAAACTGAAACTGCAGTAGTATGACCAAAATAAAGAAATTTCAGGGTTATGCCCGACTAAAATACAAAATGTCTACACTAGTCCCCTAGCCCTTTACTTACCTGACTCTCCGCACATTGCAGGCACTACATTTTCCTGTGCGTTGATTGAGGATAACTGAGAACTCCACCTCATCCCCAGTCTGGAGCTCCAGGCCATCCTGCACTTCTTTTACATGGAAGAACAGCTTCTTGCTTTCACCAACTTCATATGTGATGAAGCCAAACTGGGGACAGCAAGAGAGCGCAAACTTAATATCCATAATATCTATAATCTCCTAATTATTCCAATATGGTAGTCTTTGATCACTGCAAAAACCTTAGTCCCATAGTGATTAGTCACTGTAATGCAACAGTTTCCAGTAGGATACAAGATGTTTTCATTGCTTCTATAAAGCAACACAGATTCCTACCTGGTCTTTGACACACTCCACCAAGGCTCTGCGCTGGGGAACCACATTACAAGCCATCTTCTGTCCAGTCTGGGGTACAGTGCACACCTGGAACTTCACCATTTCTCCTTTCTGCAGACAATCTGCCTTGTTTGCCATGCCCATGATGCCAAAAGGATAACTTTGGCCTTTAGTTGCACCTGATTGAGTCACAACAGACAGAGGGTCATTTCCATGCACCAGGATTTTCACCATTATTAACGTGTGCTACATGCTCATGCCATGACTGAGACCCACCTTCCTCTGTGATCTCAATAAGCCCTTGGTACTCTGTCTGGGAGGGATCCACACTGCGCAAAGGACGGATGACTTTCCCCAGCATTACTGTCGCACCTACATCCTCACCAGTGCCATTCACTAAAAGTGGACATCACACAATTTCACTCACAGGGACTCAAGTATGATATATGATGAAGGTTGAGGGCATAAAAAATGCATCAAATATTAGTCATGCAAATAGAGAAAAAAAAAAAAAAAAAAAAAAGAACACACACACACAGCTGGAATTCCAATTCATCCTACCTGCTGCCACTTTGGTAACCTTCTCAGCACTGACTTTGTTTCCTTTGCCCTTGGAGAGAGTGTACTCCACAGTGTCACCCAGCTCCAAGTTCTCCAAGTCTCCACACAGCTCACTGGAGTGGACACAATAAAAAAAAAACAACAACAAAAAAAAAACATCTACATCAGCAGATAGTGAGCAATAAATTGTTTATGATATCCATAAATGCCTAAAGTAAAGTATTTACAGTTAATGCAAAGACAACTTGAGAAAACAGCTTTACCTGTAATGAAAGAAAATCTCTTGGTCGTGATTGGCGGTCTCAATGAAGCCAAAGTTGTCCTTCAGTGTGGCGACAAATCCTTGCAGTCTCTTCGTGTTGGTGGCATTACGGTTGAGAATACGGATGGAGACTGCACTCTGTTGGCCAGTTCTCTTCACTTCATTGATGGAGAACTCCACCTAGAGGACAAACAGATTGAGTCATACAGTTTTCCTTGAGTTCAAGCAAGATGACTTTGTGTATTGAGGGAACTAAAACAGTACAGCACATCACTCCGGTGTTTTTTTAAAACCAACCACACTCTTTTCCAGCACAATATATTTCAGAGTTTGAGTAAAATGACCTTCACATCTAGAACGCAGTAAGTAGTCTCTGTCATACATGCACTACAACTGTGTGTCTGAACCAGATGGAGTGGACATTAAACGGACTTCACTCTCCTAGCTCCCTTGTACACGAGTGGGAGGGTTGATGACAGTTCTCTGATGTGACAATGTGCTGTAAACACAACACTGCGATTTCCACTGTGTACTTTTTTGCATCATATTCTTCCTCCTGCACGGTATCTACCCAAGTACCATCCCTCAGCTGAACCAAACGGTATTTCAAGTAGGTGAGAATGCATCTGACAGGGACAATCTCCTGTTGAGTACTACAAGTGTGAAAGGGTGTCCATGTGTTGAGAGTTCATATGAGAAAATGGCTTTAGATACCTTATCGCCCGCCAGTGGGTGGCAGGCTCCCTCAAGGTCCTTGGTGTGATATGAAACAGTCAGCTTTACTCCACAGTCTTCATATGCAATCATTCCCTCCTCGGTTTCCTACAGAGGGTGCAACAAATCAGCCATTTAAACCATTTCATAAACTTTCTCCTACTGCTGCTGAGGTAAGCACCCATTACTAACTCTTGCTGACTCCGGTCAGGTACACCGCAGGTAAGGATGCTACAGGGCTATGTTTTGAGGTTTAAAGTACTGAACCACACTGACAAACCAGATCACTCCTTACTCAGGCAGAGTAAGAAGTGATCTGGCTAGCCGCTTCACTGCAACACTGTGGGTTTTCAGCCAAGGTGGTGTGAACATGTAAAATCTCAAAGACGTCAAATGAAGCATCTTAACACTAGTAGTGTATAAGTACAAAGGTAGTGTACATTTATGTAATGCGAGCATATGAAAGACACCAATGTGTACAACACCATATTCTTTACCACCGAAGTCAGTTAGCAATAGCTTAGTCAACTGCTATAGCTTTGCTACCAAATGTGATGAGTTGAAGCCTACAATGTAGGGCTACACAATTACATCTATTTTAATTTAAACAATTAAATGGGAACAGTTTTCTAGTCATGAAATGTTTTGTAGTTTTGAAGTAGAATGCACCCAATATCAAATTCTCTCATTTACCTTCCACAGATATGCACAATGGATAATATAAGCATGTCTGTCATTTCACCAAAACAAAAAGAATTATGCTGACCAGGCTGCGCTCTAGACAAACAAGTTGCTTTGTGTTTGAAGTTAAACTTTCAACACTAAATTGCCTTAATTGTAGAAGTGGGTATGGCAAGAAAAATAAATTAATGGGATGAGATAAGACAAGAACATACTATTACAAATTTATGAACAACAATAACGGTGAAAAGTATCATTTCTGTTAACAAGGGGCGAGATTACTGCTAAAAGATAACCACAGATGAATATGTAAATAGGTTCGTTACTGCTGAATCATTTGCACACAATGGGCATTATTTTCCATCTATACAATACTGTGTCAGTGCATTGAGTCTATGAAAACACTTTCTATTTGCAAAATCTGCATAATGTTCTCCTGGGCCACAGTGCGGGAATAGGAGTGCAATAAGCTACAATGAACCAGTTGCCTTCAGAAATCAAGAATTTCAGCAACCAATATGGAAGAGGAAATTTTATGTCATTGCTGATAACTACAGTCAATCAGATACATGCCATTTATTAGATATCCCTTACAGTAATCATTGGGAAATGATAGAAAATGCAGCAAACCAGTATTACATCTCTGATACAATAAATCATCTTGAGAAACAAAGTTATGCTATCAGTGTGTAAACACATTACCCTGAAAACAGGCCTTCTTACTATCTGTTAAATCAATAATCCATTTTTTCTGAAAGCTGATTAGGAGGAGGCAGGCCTTTTGGACATTTTGGTCCTAAACCTGACCATGACCTGCTCCACAGCAGGCTAACATAGCTTACCATAGTGATCCACTAGCGAGCCACTTTCATGAGACGAAGAGGCCAGGGCAAAGCCCAAAGTTAGCTCGCTAACCAACATATCTAGCTTATCAAGACAGGCCCCAGGTCCATTTAGGAATCAACTTTTCCTCATGTCAAACTACTACTCACTGCCAGTGAACATCATTCAGAGGGAAACAAATTACATTTAATTTTCTGGTAAAGCAAAATTAGTCCAATTAAAAATACCAATCATATTGTTTCTGACACACTTCCAAACTTTATAAAAATGAAAAAAGGCCTATACTCTGATTCACCTATGTGTCTCATCAACGGGAGGTAAACCCACAGAAATGTGTTCATCCTGTGCAAGTATTCCCTGCAGCAATTTACAAAGCTCCTTCTCATGTACTGCTTACATACGGCAGTCTGCTGCCCCCTTTTGGTTTGAGGATGAGCTCCACTTTCCAACAAGGGACAAACATTGATTTTTCATGAACAACCTTAAGCCAAGTGAAACACAATGAGAAATGTTACATATAATTTAGAGACAAATCCAGCTGCCACTTTGAAAAACTATGAAATATTTAAGAAAAAACAAAGGAAAATGTTGGCTGTTAAATGATTTATGCTGCAAAAACAAAGCACTACCTGCTCCCAAAATGATGAAATAGTCAAGACTTAATTGTGCAGCCCTACTAATATCAAACCTAAATAAACTCAGCCTCCATGTTCCTAATGTTAATTGGTAACACCAAGCCCATGCTGTCCACTAAAAAGACAAGCAGGCATTCAGTGGGCCAGAGGCCTACAACACTGACCTTTTCAACAGCTTTACCCTTGAGAAATAGGAAAAACAGACACCCATTAGACAGTGTAGTGTACTACTGAAAACTACTAAATGTTCTCACACTACATTATTTGTTAATTTTGGAATTTGTCACATAAAGTGATTAGGTCTAGGAACTGTGTAGAATTATTTCTCAGACTAACTGTTAGTGTATCCACTGCACCATTATACATTCACCAACACAAAAGAAGACACGTGCAGCGTTATTTCTCTGTGGGATGGCTTCATGCAAAAGATCTCAGTCCTACCTTGTCTTTTTTCTAATGAAGAAAGTAGCATGAGAGAGATTTGGTGGTTTGGAGGAAAAGCAAAAAGGAATATTAGAGCTAAAACTGGCCATCAACCCAAGTGTTTGGGGGGGAAAAAAGGAATGTGGAGAATCTCTGAATGCACTGGGTGTCCGATAAATTTAGGAACAACAGGGTGGGGGGACAGAATATTGTAAAACACTGAGCAATAAGTTACCTTCTCCTTGCCCTTGCTGGGACTTGCATTTTTTGTGGTGGCAGCCATAATTTCTTTTTCCACCACACCCACAAAACGCTGCTCAGACTGGGTGTGGAAAGACACGGTGCCCTTTGGCAGCTTTTTGATGCGCACCGCATGGTTCCTCTGGGCTGACAGCATGTCCTTACAATGACAAAACATATTTTAGACAGTTAACGACAAACACTTATTTTAATAAAAAGCCTGCTTCAGTAATAATGCTGGATAAAAAAGGGGAGAGATTGTAAGGTGATTTACAGGCACAACTGTGAACTCCACTTCATCAGAAATGTGCAGCTGGCTCTCCTCCAGGACTTCACTGAAATGAAAAAACATCCTGGCGTCGCGATCCACACACTTGATGAAGCCAAATCCATCACGCATGGCAGCAATCACCCCCTGGAAGACAGAAAATAGTTGGAGAGGTTAAGGCTAAGGAGGATCACTTTGTGACTTAAAATTCACATCAATATTCTCTTGGCTCTCCCTCTTCCTCACCATCTCACGGGTCTCCTTGGTGAAGCTGAAGGTGTCAGAGAGGATGTCGATGTTGGTGGCCCGCTCCAGCTTGTCTCTGCGATCAGTGGAGATGTTGAACTGCACGTGGTCTCCCTCCAGGAGGGTCACCTTGGACTTTGTGTCCTTCTCCCCAAACAGCAGTTCTTTGTCGGTGAAGCCAATCCTGGCACTGATGCGACCTGGTAATGGGTCGTTCTGCGGAGGTGGAGGCATTGAGTTTTGTGTTACTTTTTTGTTCATGGAGCACCACCGATTTAGATAAAGTTGAAGGCAAGTAGAAAATTCAGCCAACTGCCTTCCAAAGAACTGAGAAGTTTTGAAAGTTGAAAGTTTTGTCAAAGTGTGGCCTCATACCTGATTTTTTGTTGGAACTTTGGGGATGACCTTGGTGACTGTGCCTTCAAACTGCTCAATGCTGATGTCCTCAAAGATGACTGTCCCTTGGGGGAGCAGTCTCACATCTGTGGCCACTTCCTTACCCTATGACAAAAAGATAACAAGATAATTCAGTCATTTTGTTATGGACAAGTATCAGTCAGTAGAATCTAACATCTATCAATAACTAATTACTGAATTGTTATTATTGAATTGGTCATGATCAGACTGGCCTATAGCCACGTGAATAGCAAAGCTACTAGATACCTACATTTCTGTCTTTGATGGTGAACTCTACATCATCTCCAGCTTGCAGGGCCTCCAGATCACCTTTGAACTCACTGTAGTGAAAGAAGATCTCCTTCACCACATCAGCCCTCTCGATGAATCCAAAGGCCTCCTAAAAGACAACACAGTTGAACATGACCGATATGTTGACTAATGCCTGATAAAAGGGTATCTGTACTGGTGTAGATGGTCCATACCTTTGTGGCACACACCACACCCTGGCACCTCAATTGCTTTTTCTTCACTAGGTGAATGTTATGGGCACTGACCGCACCAGTACTGAAATACAGAAGGAAAAACACCATTACAACAGGGAAATCCTGGAATTAGTCAAACAATACTGACGTTATGGAATAAAGACTCACTGCTTGTTGGTCTCCATGTAAAAACTGACTTTATCTCCGGTGTCCAGGTGGATGTTTCCCTCCACATCATCAGGGGTGTAGGTGAGATAGAACACTTCCTGTGGGAAGTCACATCCATGTCAAGCTTTGCGACCAAGGGGGTTAGGTTAAACCCATTAACTCTAAGCCAAGTTCATATTCAACATCAGAAAATAGAAGAAAACAAACAAAATAAATTACATACACCAGGGACAGGCAACCATGTGCTGTGGAGGACTGAAAGTATGGAAAGTATGTGGTTTTCATTCAAACTCTGGGTGAACATCTTAAACAGAAATCACTTGCTGTAGTGTTGGCCCTCCACCAACGCAGCTACCTATCCCTGACATGCATCATGTTGTTGATCCAGATGTAAGGAAGCATTTACAAAACCAAGCCAAGCATGGAAAAAATGATGGACTGCAGCAGTATTTTGCTCAATTCCTAAAAAAGGACATCAAGAGTGAAATCTCACTCTTGAGCGATAACGTATACATTTTATATTTAACTGACGGCTTGACTGGCTATGATGAAATGTCAGCCACTTCTTACCCCATTTCTCTCATAACAAACACTGCCAGTGGGAACCTGGCCAGGAGCCGACTTTCCATCCAAGTGTGTTGGGATCGCCGAGACAACCTAGAGGACCAAAGAAATCACAAGTGGTGCACATGGTTAAAAAAAGGCCACTGGAGTCATTCAACACAGCTGTACACATAGTTGTTACTCTGCCAGTCTTAGATTGAATTATTGTTATTACAAATGGCTGATTTTCAAATGTTTTCACATTAAGTATAAAGAGGCAGACTTTGTCCGTTCCAAATTATAGACGAAGCTGTGAAAGCCAAATAGCTGAGAGAATGAGTAACCAGTCAATGTTTTCAATTTTGAAAATTCATTTAAAAACCAGCCTTTTCAGAGGAATTAGTCCAACATAGTGATAAGTCAATCTGATAACAAAGCCGTATTTACATGTGCAAAACATTCATGTCAACAAAATTCAAGCACATTGTAAATTCTGACAAAAATTAAATACACTGGCCTTCCTCAATTGTACAGCTTGGACGCCAAAACTGCTGATAATAACTTTTTATAAACTACACAGGATTTTGGGGGTTTTTAACACAAGAAGAATGGAGGAAGACATTTACAATATGCTTGAAAACACACACAAAATCCCTCATGCAAAGACAAAACAACCTCCAACAAACAAGCGACACCAACATCATTGTGACAGACAAGAACAGAGCTAAAAATAAAATGGTGTTCCTTAACTGGATGAATATAACCATGCAGCACAGTAAATGGAGAGGCGTGCGAGTCTGGCCCCACCTGGCCCGCGATCCGCTCCTCTGGCAGAACTTCCGGCTTTATCTTCAGCAGCTTCACTGCTATGGGTTTGCCAGTGCGCCTGTCTGAGGAAACCTCAAACTCTACATCATCTGGAAGACAACAACAGAGGCAACACCACATTTTATCACACTTTAAATACTGTGGCAACTAGGTTTAAGCAACACTATCTCAGCATTTTTTTTTTTTAAATGTTTCATGTTTCAGCTTATTTACTCAACTTAAGATATACTTTGAACTACCACTGACCATTTCCCAAAATATACTATATTGTTGTTACAAGTCTAAATGTATTTTTCCAACATTCCAGTCAGCCATTTGTTTCCATTATTTCAGTACTTTATGAAAATCTGCAGCTTGAAACTAACTTGAGATAGGTATTCCATCATGGCGAAAATTCTGCCTGGGTTTATTTTGTCTAGTAATGTGGTTCAGTGGCCACATTTATTTGAACAGTCTACACAGACATTCTGGTAGGAGGCTTAGACATCCAGGATTTAGTTTAAGAGTCAAACCCAGAAAGGAAAAAAACATAAATATGGGCATTGTGAAGAGGATGTTGGGTGTTTGATATCTTCTTGCTATTAGAAGGATATCACAGTCTTGCTAACTATCAGGTGGCACATGTGTTTATCTGATTTAGCTGTAACACATGAATGCACCATACCTTTTTGTCACACTTAAATGCACACAAAAAATGTACATCTGTGCCAGAAAATAATTCCTGAAGGAAACATGATTTCCCTGGAGTAGCAGAGAAATTACAAGATACATTTATCATCTCAAGGATTGAATTTTAAAATATATGGACAAGGGCTAAATATTTAAACACTGAAAAAAGTTTTGTACGTTTTGAAAATTAATGTAGCCACTGTAGTTAATTAGGTAAAACACGCAGTAAGAAAAGCATTGCCCTTTAACAGGAAAAAATTCCACAGGTTATATGAATTTAAGTAGAAGAAGCTAATCTCCAAGGGCCCTCACCTCCTATTTTAAGCTCCTGCAGGTTGCCGTTGTACTGGGAACAATGGAAGAAGAGACGTGCCTGACGCTCAGAGCACTGGATGAACCCATAGGAGGTCAGGAGCTTCTCTACTACGCCAGTCTCCCTTATGCCAGGCCCTGTGCCATTGGCATATGCAGTGTGCCCATTATTATGGAGCATGCCTGGGTCAAAACTCATCTGGGGAAGGCGAGAACAAAGTGTTAAAATACAAGCAAGACAGTGTAAACATGAAACTGACAAGGGGTTTGAAGGCCAGGGTTTAATGCAGCCTCTGATGTCAAACTAAAAAAAAAAAAAAAAAAAAAAACACTCCAAACATGCAAGTAAAGCACACATTTGGGGAAGGGGGAAACAAAAAAGGAGAAAACATCTCCCTTTTATAAAACTCCATTAGAGCCTTCTGGGACTATCTGGCCATCACCACTTATGAATAGAGGTGACCACACAGTTGGACAACGCCTTTCACCATGATTCAGACCATTCTCTTCCAATAAAAAACACACTGCATGGTAATTTCTAGTTGGCCTGAAAGAATCATGCACTTGGCTACATTTCACTCCGCTTTACAATTTATTATTTTAGCCCAAGCCACGCAAGAACTAAGGAAAACAAAAACCTGGTACAAGGACAGGATTAAATATGTTAAAAATCTCCATTTCTACCAACCAACCTGTCATTCTGTATCATGAGTTTCAGATAAAAATATCACTTAGCAACAAGCCTTGATTGAAGTTGTTTACGGTAAAACTGCAAACCATGCTGTTAACATAAGACACACGACACCATAGCAGCACACAGGTCTGTAACATCAGCGTGGGCACAACTGAACATGCCCACTTACTGATCTTTGATACAATGGAGTCCGCTTGTGTTTTTTACTCCCTGGATGGGGGTGGCAAGAAACAGAGGAGGAGCGGGGGATAGGCATGGGACCAGTGGAGGTAGATGGGGCAGGGGCAGTGTTGCGAGCCACTGGAGGTTCAGAGCAGCCTCTTTCCATTTCTGACACTGGGGCTAGGACTCGGATACGCTGTCAGGAGGGAGCAACAGCTTTGAAAAAGAGGCTCTTATAGATGGTTTGTAGGGCATTTTACTCCTTTAAAAAATAAATTAAAAAAGTAAATATTTTTCTTCTTTTCCCAAGTATCTGAAACCATTGAGAGCTTACAATTCCACAAAAAAACAGTTATGATCCAACATGAAGCCAAACCAAATATCTTGTACCTGTCCTTACTATTCATGCAGATTTGTAGCATCCAGTGTTTCCTCACACACTGATACAAAGAGGCCCACCACAACTACGTTTCATAGTGACACGGCACTGTACTAAATGTAGATTTTCTCCACTGCTATATGCATACTGCCAATTCTAGCCTAACACAACGATATCCAATGCAATCCAATACTCTAACACTATGGGAAATACTGGCAAAAACGAACAGAAAATCAAAAGGCCACCAAGTAATGCAAGGTTCACTTGTTTATACCGAAACCCTTACAAGTTTACAAGCACTAATAAAATATGATTGGAGTTAAAAACTATAATGCATTCAGAAAGGAATGACTCTAAAGAGTAGGCAGACTGAAGAACTTAAAGGAATGATTTAGCAAGTTCTTCGTGCAGCCAGGTAAGGTGAAATGGTAAAAGTGCAGTGTTGCTAATATTACTGCCCATGGTCAAGTAAGGCAAAAATACGAAGAGGGGAGGATATCAGATAATGCAAATGACAGGTCAAATAGCGATGCATCTACAGTGGACAGTGAGTTGGTGATGGGTTATGGGTTATGAGGGGAGAGGGGGTCCCAGAGCAGCCTCCTCTATTAGATCCTGTCCTGCACTAAAATACTTGGCTAACATGACCAAACAGATGCTTAGGTCTTTTATTCTTTCATCTACTCTACCACAAGAACTGAATAGGCTAAAGCAAAAAGGCCAACGTGTCTAAACATTTGATACTCGTAGTCCATAAAACATTTTTGCACCTTTTAGTTATTCAGTAACCCCCTCCTAAAAATATTTGATGTGTAGTTTAGCCTATATTTTTGTGTTGTCTTGATACAAGTGACTTTATGTAAACAACAACCTAATAAATACCCAGAAATGAAATTCACTTTTCCCTGTGTTGGTACTTTACCAGGCCAATGAGTGTTACGCAAGGGAAACAAAAATGGATTTTTTTTTTTTTTTTAAATAAATGAAGACAGACAAATTTCTACAACCCTATAAGAACACCCTTCACCCTGCAATACTGCACCTGAGCAGAGGCTAGTCTCGGGAGCCCAAAAGGGATGAAAGAGGTTAGGCCAGTCATAGCAGAGAGATGCGGGCAAGGTGGGTGGATGGGTGTTCGATGGGGTGGGGTGGGGGCACGTAGGAAAGAGGTGGGAAGGTGGAACTTACGGATCGGCCGTACGGTGACAGGCTGAGTCCGACAGGGGAGGTGCTGCTCAGGTCAGCGCTAACGAACGCGGTGGGTGGCGACGCAGGCAAGGTAAACTCGACAAAGCCTTTCCAGGGGCTGCCCATATTTTCCCATAAACTCGGACCAAACTTGAGCCCTTGTTGAACTTGATTAGGTGTTTGAATTTTTGTTTGACTGTTATGTAATATTTTTATGTAACCACCCAATGATACACCGCTGGATGTCTGCAAGGGTGAAAAAAGGAACAAAAATAACGGGTAAGGCAGATAGGTCAGCCAGTGTGCCAAGTGTCACATTCACAGGGAAAGGAGATGTGGGCTTTTTTTTTCCCCCTCAAGGAGGGGTTGAACAACAGGGAGAATGACTCAAGACGACAGGGTAGGAAAAGGTGCGGGGTGGGTGTGGGAAGTCTGTCAAATAGTCCCAAAAATAAATGGTACAACAACTTGTACTGTTTCGAGATGGCGAAAATTCAGTTTGAGGAATGCCCAGTTGGCCGATGGGAAGTTGCATCAAGATCAAAGTGGAGGTCAATGGTATGAGAATTCAGTCAGAATTCAAGCTTCCAAACTCATCAACAGCTCTTTTAGAAATGGTCATATGTGCAATGGAGGGACTACATCTGCATGTTTTCATTCCAAATAAACATATTCAGTGGAGTTGCTGCACTTAAAAATCTGAGAACCCCAAGCCCTTAATGAAGCCACGAATCCAAATATTGTTTAAATAAAAGCCAAGTTAAAAATGGTAGTGCATGTGTTTTTGCATAAACTGCGTATTTAATCAAGCAAAAAGGACAACTGCATGGTTATTTGTCTTCGGTGATTAAAAACAAACTCCGAATTGCTGCCCTATATCCGCACAGCTGGTCAACTGCATCTGATTTGAGAGCATTCCCCAATCTGTGTTTGCACATCTGAGTGTTAGGTTAATTTACACAAACACTGAGTCAATTTCACCATTTCAAGCTACAAGTTCCACCCAACCTGCCCTTTGCCCCAGTAATTTCTCTTTGCTACCAGGCAACATGCTAATCTCTTTGTAGAAGTTCTAAAATTCCTAATGGGGCTGAGGAAGACCATTCAGCTGGGGAGGGCCTTCTTAAGATAATTAATTTATTTAAAACGGTCACGACAAACCTGACAAGGTAAGTGGTTAATCTACTCAAAATTACAGGACAGCATAGCTAATGCGGTTGATGTTGTTTTCTCTCTCGAAGCAACACATTTGAGACCCACCTTTAAATGCTGTCTTGAATCTTGCAGTTGTCAGGATCTCGATGACTATACAGTTGCTGCAGATCTCTTCACGTGCACACACACTTATTTGTTACAGGTTTCTGGCACAAGTTTCTAGATGGTTGCATAAAGCAAAAAAGGGGGAAAATCTAGCGCATAAAAAAGGCAAACGCAGGTGCAATAACACTGCTTAGAAAAAAAATACAATGAAAACAGTGGGAGGAGAAAAGAGGGAGGGAAAGATGAGGAGACTATAGGGGGAAAAAAACTAGCAGACAGCAGCCCACTCCGCACCCCGGGGTGAGTCGGTGGTGCGGTGAGGATGAGGAGGGCTAGGAGCAGCGTTGGGACGTGTGCTTTGTCAAAGCTGTTGAGTAGGCACAAACTTCTGGTTTCAGATCAGTTATTGTCTTCTCAATAATTGCGCAGGCATAGGATTACTTCTCTTCAGCGTGTTTCAGTCGGGCTGCTGTTGTGTCTTGGTCTTTGGTCGTTTCAGTGTTTGGTTGTTTCTTGTGTTTTGAATCCTTGAAGTGATACTTTTTTCCCCCGTGACTTCTTGAGAGTTGCAACTTTTTGCTTGTTTTGGGATGTTTCTCTTTAGTTTCTTCGTTATGATCTGAACTTGAAGCAGTTGCGGATGGTACAAAAATTCGGTTCTGTTTCACTTCATACTGTTGAGAAAAGGTAGAAATGGTTAGTTGTTAAACCTGTACTGAACTAATAATTTCAATGACACCACACAATGGTGACTGAGAACAATTATCTATGCCAAGCTATGGACTCAACAATGAAGGGTATGAGGGCCAGAGGCTGCAACAATCAGTTTGAGTTGAGGTCACACAAATTGAACTATACCACAAAATGACGACGATACATTGATAACTTCTGTCATCAGTAACAGCTCTGACGACAAGTGGCCCTTGGTGTTTTTTTGTGAACTCTAGATTCTTTGCCCTAAGCCTCACAAGTATAAAAATAGGTTTTCCTCAGATGCCTCTGGACACAGCCCACAATGCCAGGCAGCTGACTAGATGCAGAAGGCAAGAACTGTGGATCAACAAGTCCTTGTGCATACTTCCAGCTGAGGCCATGATATTTATGGCACCATTTCTGACCATGAACATACATTTTATCAAAGAACTTAAGCTGGCTTTACTTGGTGCAACTGTAATGCAATTTCAGTTCTGTGTAACTGAGCTGTGACGTTCTGTAGGAGAATCATCCAACAAAAATCATCAGTTGAGTTAAAATGCATCAGATGTGCCATTGTTTGGAATATTCACTCATTTGCAATCAGCAACCTGTCAAGCCAGCCTTTGCAAATGTCCAGCATACTTACTACTCATGCTCAGTGAATAGGCAAGGTCGCCCAAGGTGAAAAGAATATGTAGGTTACAATTTGTTAGAAATGTACAAACCAGTCTCTAAAACTAGCAGAGAGAGGATCTGTGTTGTTGACCTGCATACGGTGCCTTGAAAACAAGCTGGGGCGAGCAGACCAGGGACACATGATATCTATTCTGCTGCAACTGTGTTGCAATGACTCCCAACCCACGTGCTTCCCGGAAGGCTCAAATATAATGTTGTAAAAAATAAAAATGCTTGAGAAATTCCCAGCAGTAGAGTGGCGATCTTTACTTTAAGTTGCCATCTTGGTATTCAGACTGGAAAGTTGCAGAGAAAATATAAATTATCTAACTCAAATGAGGCAGACAGGATATTGTAATTAAGCAAATGATTAAGGCCCATCACAGATTTAGCAGTAAAAACCTTTGTTTTCACCTTTTATTCATAGTACTTGGATGAGACTTGCCAAGTCTATTTCATATCCTTTAGCAAGGCAATTGGGTTCAATGTACAGCCTGGTGGCAGAGCAAAACAAAGAGCCCACAGTCATTACAAGGCGGACAGAGTAAGTGGGTTAAAGGTTCTAAGACAGGAACAGAAACAACTCTTCTGTGTAAACAAGCGTGGAGGACATGAGGTCCCAGACTAGGCTACCCCTTTCTCAGCAGCTGGTGACGCAGAAATTGAAACACACAATCCACCCACTAAACCGCCAACACTGATTGGCCATGTTGGCTTCTTTAAGAGGGGTAATAAATAAACCTTAGCTCGATAATAATTAAACACTTTGGGCATTCACAGTAACGATAAAATGGGTTATAAACCCCATGACGTGGTCGCTACCCCCGGAAGCCTCAATAAGACTGGGCCGCCCTGGCAGAGGCAACCATGTGACTTCCCGGCAATGTACCGTCCTCAGCTCGAGCTGCCTCGGCCTGATCCAGCACGCTGCGGCATGCCCGGTCCACTATCAACAACGCCGAGGAAAACGTCGCACATACAGGCTGGGCTAACCAGCAAATCTGACATCGACGGCGTGCGTGTCAAACTCACAAAAACACCCGCATGAAGCCACTAATGCCAACTTCTCGCGATGACAGCTTGCTGGTTATGATAACTTAATCAGAAACGGCCTTGTGTGTACAAATAAAAGCGAGCAGATAAGCACTGGGACGTTAGCTACATTTACTTTGCTAACGCCACGGCAGTGCCTTCGGGCGTTGACACGAACACCGTTTTTTCCCCCCACGGAATTGATTCGCTCCGACTTTAAACAAATATCATGCATTATTTTCTACCCCAATTTGCCTTATTCGACTACTATTAATAACTCCCACGGGTGTGTTGTGGCTTTGGGGTTCCACCCTGTAGCTATTGTTGACGGTAACGGATTGTACGTATTGTTAGTGAGAATACTGCGCCGAACTCCCTTTAAATCCAGTGCACTTTAATGTTTCCTTGCGTGTGATAAAAGGCATATAAACTCGTACAACATGACTTGCGACCGTTTACAAATCAACAATGTCTTCCGGCATTTTCGGCATACAAAAGATGAACTAAGCAGCGGTTAATTTCTATAAAATCCGCACTCAAAGAACTGGTCCACGCCGCTCGCTTCCGCCGCTGTCCGCGATGTATTTTGGTGAAATAATACCAACGTGGAACAGACTCAGTTTAAGTAGATCCTGAGTGCTGTTCGGTAGGCTATGTTAGATTTGTGTCGAGACCCTGATGGTTCATAAAATGTATTTAGTCATAATCAACACGCTGTGTATCCGCGAAAAATTCATGTGCTGTTAACTAGAAGGGTTTTAATCTTTGGTGCGACATTTTCTCCATACAAAAGAGAGCAACGTTATCTGTGCTAAAGGCACGAGGGCGGGACAACAAAGAAGCTGCGACAGACGCTGAGAATCTCGTGCTGGTTTTATTTTTAATGTCGTGTCACTCGTCAATGTGTCCGTCATTACACACGAGTGTGATTAAACTACTTGTTACAATATTTTGGAGGGGGTGGTTTTATGAATTCACAGTCGCCCAAAGGTTGTTCCTTTCTTTATGCCGCTGACAATGTAGCTAGGCCGTTCACCATGCTAACGGGCTAGCAGCCGCTCCAGTTCCGCTAGCACGCTGGCTGGTTCGTGTCGGCTGATTTATGCTGAGGAAAAACACCGCTGCCCCCACCCAGGCCCAAGCCTCGTGGATTGACACTGAAGAACTCGGTTGGACGTTCAATTCCAAAAAGCCCACGGAGAAGGGAGAATAAAACCGTCATATATTTATAACAAACGTTAAAAGACTTAGTTATAAATACGAAATCAATCAAAACTCACCCCAACAGCTTTCAGCACTGTCACCAGCGCCGCTTGAAGCAGCACGGCACATTACGTAGTGATTATGGGAAGGTACTACCGCGATATTTCACCACGTTCACAGCATAAAGCCACTGCCAAAGAGCGTGTATTCAGAGAGATGGTTAACATCGACATGGACTCATGGGAAAGCCGTTTGTAGTATTGAATCGTGAATATCCAATTTTAAACGTTAGATAAACGCTGTGTCATAATATATGATAATTATTCATCTTCACAAAAATGTGAATGACAAGCAAATACGAAAATGTCAACAATGTAATCAAAAACTCTTACAAGACAATCACAGAAGCTTTTAAAGTATTACAAAACACGACTGGTATGGACCAAGGTTATTATAGTTAACTAAAACTAAACTAGGTGTGAAAAAACATTTTAGTTAACTGAATTCAAAATAAAAAAAAAAGCAGACTTTAGAAAAAAAAAAAAACGAAACCCCACTGAAACAACATTGTGTACATTAAAAACAGAATGGTTAAAAAAAATCCCAGGACAGAGTTAATGGATTTTTAACAAACGGGGATAAAAAATATTGTCTCATATACATATACACTACTCACAAAAAGTTAGGGATATTTGGCTTTTAGGTGAAATTTATGGAAAATATAAAAAGTTCACGCTACAGTGATATTATATCATGAAAGTAGGGCATTTAAGTAGAAGCATACACTGGTGATTTCCTCATCTCAAACAATTTCTTGAAACAAAAGCCAACAACAGTGGTGGATATACCACAACAAAAAATGTCAGTGTCAATAACTTGTCATGTGTCCTTGAGCATCAATTACAGCTTGACAACGACGTCTCATGCTGTTCACAAGTCGACTTATTGTCTGCTGAGGCATGGCATCCCACTCTTCTTGAAGGGCGGCCCTCAGGACATTGAGGTTCTGGGGTACAGAGCTCCGAGCCTCTACACGGCGACTCAGCTGATCCCATAGGTTTTCTATGGGATTCAGGTCTGAGAAAGTGCAGGCCACTCCATCTGAGGTACCCCAGTCTCCAGCAGCCGTTCCCTAATGATACGACCTCGATGAGCTGGAGCATCAAACACCTGATGTGAATTTTGCCGTTAAACTCCTTGTTAGAGAACAGCAACTTGTGCAAAAAGTACTGAAACATTGAACA